>NW_010121220.1:0-23367 GCF_000699245.1 Pterocles gutturalis
GTGAAAAGTTGAGTAAGCAGAATAAAAAAAAAAAAAATAGTTAGTGAAATGCAGAAGGAAATGTGGTCAACAGCTCACTAAAGCACTATTATTCACCTGTACTTTGACTATTCAGTTTAGTTAAATTCATGATCCATAAAATAGAGACCAATAAAATCAATTCTTTTTTGTTGCTGTGGTGAATTAAAGTATTACTAATCATGCTTGAGAAAACATTGCTCTTACTTAGACACTGTTGTGGGTTTTTTAATCAGGAAGCTGAGCAATTGCAGGTATTATTTCCCCTGGACAAGTTTCAACCCAAGCCTTTTTTAATGCCCTAGTACCTTAAAGAATCCCATGAGCACAAAACACCGAGCTCTAGCGCAAAAACATAGGACCCAAACTATTACGCGTTCAAGAACTATGTAATGCTTTAGTCCAAGTCCTTTGGGTTCCAGCCCAAAGTGGAGCCACAGCTGATGCAAACTCTGCACCAGAGCCTCAGCTGACTCAACTCTGATACAGGGACTCTGCACCATTCCCCTGCCCTTGTGTCCAGGAAAATCCTAAGCTGCTCGCCAGACAGCACCGGCATGTGGCACACAGGCAGGACAGGCAGTAGGGTGGAGACCTGGACCCCGATATCTCCTCAGGGTGTCCTGCTGTCGTGGTCACTGTTCCTCAACCGTACCTCTTTGAGTTTGTCTCTGTGGTGAGGTTTTGCATTTTCTTGTTTTTCATGCTATTCTGTACTGCTGGCGTTTCTATTGCTATTTCTCTTATTTTCCCCCCTTCTCTAGAGAAAAGTTAAAAATTTCCAATGGTAAACTTTATCCTTGCCCTTGAGCAGCCCAACCACGGAGACTGTGCTGTGGCCAACCAACAAGCCAGAGACGAAAGGATGGGGAGGCAGGACAGCAGGACAGCACACGTGCCTGCATCGCCTTACTCCTGCTTTTGTTGCACTGTTTGCAAGTGACATTTCTTTCAAAAACAGCTCTGTCACAAGTGAAAGAAATCTATTCTTAACATGCATTAATACCAAAAAACTCCAAACCCCTATAATATTCAGTGCCCATTTAGAAAGCGCTGATGAATCTGTATTCTCGGTGCTGTACCCTATTCAAATGCAAGTCTTTAACAAAGGTGCAGTTGCTCCCGATAAATATCTTTTCTACCTATAATTTTAGGCTCCTGGCTTTAAATACAAAAAGCTAGATGTCCTGTTGTTACATTAATATATTGCCCTCATTTCTGCATTACTTTAAGTGATTCTCCTAGCTGACTTCCCCCTTTTGGTGATAACACCCCCGTGGTGTCTAAATGGAAGGTAACTACTTATACACAAGTTAAGGAGGACTGATGAATTGCAAATGAGGATGACTTATGCGGCAACGGTGCAGAGAGTCAGTACATGTAAGTGGTTTTGAACTACAGGTGTCTGACAAGTGTTCTGTCACATTTCCCCCTATAGCTTCAAAGTCAAAACTCATCCATTTAGTCCTTTGGTAAAATTTAAATGACTACCCCATACCTAGCAGTTTGATAAGTGAGATTGTTCTCATTTTCAGGCTAGAAAGGGCTTCTGAAATAAACATGAGGGGGGGTGGGAAATCAGTCCTCACCCAGCCCTTCAAGCAGAACAGAACTTTGCTACAACTGCAGTTTTCTCATGTACAAGAGCCATTTGCTGCTACTGAGGTTTGCTCTCGATGTGTTCGTCATCAATGCAGCTCACCACCAGCCTCCAACTTCTATCTCGGGATTTGTTCCAGCCTTGTACATAATACTCCTTGCTCCTAGCACCATCAGCTGTCAGATAAATGCACTTTTCTCATTAATAAGGTATCGGGCTGGTGCTAAGCTTTTGAACAACGAAGAAACCTGCAGTTTCAGAGCGCGCTTTGGAACCCATCTGCTCTCAGGTTGGGGCTGCAGCACTGCAATGCTGAGGATCATGGAGGCGCAACTCTCTGCAAAGTCCAGACAGTATTATCCTCACCAAAAATATAGCCCTGCACAATGTTGCTGATATTGCTGCTTTATCACTTGTCTCTTACAAAACTCTACAGGCTTTAGAAAAATCTGTCTCCAGCTGTGTTCCAGGTAGTTGTGTGCAACTCCTGCAGCTCTGATACTCTGAGCAATAGATGTGGCTGTAAACGGCTGCTTCTCATCACAATTTTAGTGACATTTTTACAGAAATGGTAGTGTGATCTAAATTTTGAGGACACTTGTTCAAAAAGACAACTGTTTTACAGTACTGCTACTGTCAAAATGTATTATTAATATTGTCGCTTAAATCTCAGCTGCATTTAAAAACATGAAGGAATCTATTGATGCAAGAAACTTTGCATACACCAAACTATAAACTTTAGTGCAACAGATTGTTCCACAAATATTATACTAGTCAATTGCTACAAACAGTCTATTAGTTTTAATACTTACACAGTCCTTTACTAAAAACTACAGCCGCAGAGTTGTAATACAGGCAAAAAATATCACTAAAATGAATAGCCTCTGAAAGAATAAAATTATTCAGTAACTTCAGAATCACAGTGAGGACAAATGACCTATAAGTGTCATCTGCTAACTGACACAAGCATTTGAGTCAATGTCAAATAAGCAAAGTGACATAAAACTTAGCCCTAGCATTCCTAGTATCGCATAGCAGGAAGCAAAACACAAAAATAAGGCTGTCAGAATCTCAAGAGCAAAAGAAATTAAGTTAATGAATCTCTAAAAAGCACCCTTGGGACCATTTCTAAAAAGATTTCTAATCATTCAATCCACTGTGCCCAAACTCAAATGAAACAGCACAGCCATAAAAATGGATAAGCTTCAAACAATTTAATTCAGATAATAATTTCAAAATGAATCTAAAACTTACCCCAATGTCTTTAACCAGCAAAATAAAAATTCAGTCTGGAAATTTGCTGTGAATCAGACTAATTCTGAGATTTCCATTAATTAGGTTCCTTCTGGCAGAAGAAAAGCCTATTTCAGCCATTTCAGCTAAGCTTCCAGTTCTCTCCTGACCAAAGTCCCAAAGTAATCAAATATTTATAATAATTTTCAGAATCTGCCTCCTCTTACCAAAATACTTTAGAGTGTCAGTACATCTCAACAAGTTTAGATGCAAGACATCGCTTTATGGTTATCATGTTAGGATTATATTTGAAACACCATTTTGACTGGAGCAATTCAGTCAAGGACTTCCCAAGGAGCACCTCCCCAGGTCCCCATGGGCAGATGGACCTGGGCCCTATCACCGTATGTTTGGCTGCTCATCTCAATGGGAACCCACTTCAGGTGCTCAGCCGATCCAGTGCATCCTTCTACACGGCTTCCTGAGGAGTAACAGAAGGTAAGTGGACACTTAAATGATTTGCAAGATGACATTTTATTAGAGGAGAGCTGTAAGAGCTGCTGAATTTTTTTTTCCTCTCTCCTTGAATACTGAGACAAATGTTAAATAAATGAGGAACCCTGTGGTCAGTGGGGGAGCAGTCTGACTGCTGTCTTGTCCTGCCCTAACAGATGAACCCATCGAGTGGGAAGCTATTTTAATGAAACAAGAAGATATCTTTATGGTAATTTATGTATTTAAGAGGCAGCACCGATGAAGTGTATTACATCAGGTTTTGAAAATCATCAAGTCAGAATGCCTTTTTTTCTAGACAAACACTTCCAGAAGATGCATTTTATGTTTCCCAGATTAGCTGCTGCCATTTCTCATCCAGTCGAGCTCCAGCATATGTTAAGGTATTCCCTATTGTGTTTTTACAGTCACAAACAGTAAACTACCCAAAGCTCTAAGGAGCAGCATATGTGTTGTGTTTCATCACTGAAATCACAGAGAACATAAATTAGTGAAGTAATTTGTGTAATTTATACACCTAATTGAGCTCCTCAAAAGGCAGAATTTTCCCTTTTCCCCTTTTAAGTTCACATTACACCTTCTGATTTTGGATACAGACACATTGTCACTTAAAGAAGCATAATAAAAACCATAAATCTTATGGTGCAATAAACTGTCAGAAATGTAAGCTTTGAGGAAACCTTAAAGCTAATTGCCTATCCTTTCAAGCTTAGATGCCAACATTTGTATTTTCATTTCCAACTGAATATTTGGATATGCAAAATAAAATACAGATTTGCAAGTCTCTTTGGATCCTTCTCTAGGTTCGCTCTGGCACTTTGAATCCAGTCTAAGGCGTTTCTGGTATTATGCAGGCTGGCTCAGGTTCACAAAAACCTAGTCAAGACTACACTCTTGGAAACACTTTCCTGAACATCTGTCAAAGGAAAGAAAAAGCATTTCACATGATCCATCAAAACTATAAACTGCCCAGTTCAGCCTTTCTTAGACCTGCTCAAGCACCTTCAGCAGCAAAGTGCCACCAACGTATGTTTAAGTTAGTCTTAAAAGACTGGAAATTGGAAACATAAATATTATTTTCAGTAATGTGCCTGATAGATTTCCACCACGTTTGATGGGACTGAGATCAGTCCCTTCTCACACATCACTGTTTAGTCTCCTTTTCTTTTGGCCACTAAACCAACATACTGACGTTCCTGCTCCTCCTACCCTTGCTCTCACTAGAGGCCAACGCTCCTGGAAGCCGCTGTTGCTGACAGCTCCATATATCCATTCCCACAGTCTTAGAAACAAAATTAGGAAATTATTCGTATGGAGAGAGGAAGAGATAATTCTTTTATATATTTATACTTTTCAGGGCTGAGACTAAGGAATTTATGCTCAATTTAAGGCAAATCTGAGCAAGCTTCTGGAACAGAGGACTTGAATACGCACTCTGATTTATTTTTATTGAATTATTTTTCTTCAAGTTAACATTTCTGTAAGCTATAAGTCTCAATCTTTAGCACTCTGTTTCTCACATGCAAGTTCTGCAAGTGTCTTTTCAGAACCACAGCATCAGTTCTTTACATAAATCAAGCCATTCAAAGATGTATCTATGAAGGCTGAAGGAGTAAAAGCCCTGTAATCAACTGTAAAAATGACCCATTCAAAGTTTTCACACTCTACAAAATCTTTGAGCTCTGCTTCTAAGTTGCTATGAAATAATTCTTCAGCAGTTACACCAGTGATCGTTCTAAGGAAAATCAGCAATAATTTATGACAAATGGCTAGACAGAAGGGCTTGGTCACGTTTAAGGTGATGGTTCTTCTGGTTTTGAGCAGGCAGAAATCGAGCAGATTACGTCTCAGCCATGTGGCACTGGCGTCCCCTTTACAGGAGAAGGCAAGAGGGAAAGCACAAGATTACATCAGTAAGGAAAGCTTGAGTGCACACCCCATTTTAAAAAAATAACCACTGTAACTCATTTTGTATGGAAAATAGTTTAAAATCTGTGGAATAAAGATTTAGTAATGACAACAATGTAGCAAATGACAACGTAGGAATCACAACACGCAGGTCACTTGGGGGAAACACAGGAGAGCCCTGAAAGTTGGAAAAGAGACCCAAGATCTACAACAAGCGTCAGCAGAAAGAGTCATAAGTCAGAGGGTGGTATTTGCCATTTAGGCAGATAAACATCAGGAACCAGGATGTCAAATACAGAATCAAATGAAGATGCCAAACGAGAAGATGAAAAAGCAGCACAGCAGATGGAGATAAATAACATGACTGTTTGCTGGAGAGAGAGTGCCTGAGGATTATAGCTTATTCACCGAAAAATGGCAGCAGCCGCCCACAGAGCACCACAGGCTGCCTATGCCCAGGTAGCGTCTGTCAACTCAGGGGAGCCAGGCCACGTGCTAACATACATGTCCAGGGCTGGGGATCATCCCTGGAGACAGCTGAGGACCACCCCTGGGGACAGCCAACCGCCCAGCTCGGGTGCATATCTATTCCTCTATGCCAAAGCTTGAGGTTGGCACTCCGGCACATGAACCAAACCTGGAAATCCAGGGACAATTCAGCTGGGGTGCCAGGAAGACAAGACCTGTGCCAAGCACAAACTAACTGTTTTGGAGCATGGTAGTGCTACGGAAAGGAGCAGACAATGAGTGGCTGATGGAAAAATGCAAAGTGCAGAGAAGGCATCAGAGAAAAGTCTTTAACAGAGTCCTGGGGGTTTCCAAGTTTATCAGAGGTGAAATATTGTTTGCTGTTTTGCTATGAAATAAAAAATTCAACTTACATGACAGAAAAGCTCTGCTGATTTTGACAGGACCAGGAAATCCTCACAGCACATTGTTAAGCAGCAAACTTTTAATGATTCCAGGAAAGTCCCTGACTAAAGCAATGAGAGTAAAAGAAGCATCTGTCTCTGGATAAATTGTTGTCTTGAATTTCCCACTGGGGAATTTGGTCACATTTAACAGAGGAAAAACTAAGTGACAGAGAAAGTGCTAAACCAAAGTCCTTTCCAAAAAAAACACCACATCAAAAACAGGACATGAGGAAGGGTGTGCACGAAAACACAACACTCCTGCTCCTCCCAGCTGTATCCACGCTCTGGTGAGGCAGAGCTGATCCCAGCTGCAGGCTGGGAGGGGGAGCCAGCCCCAAGAGGGGCTTT
Source organism: Pterocles gutturalis (assembly GCF_000699245.1). NCBI lineage: Eukaryota > Metazoa > Chordata > Aves > Pterocliformes > Pteroclidae > Pterocles > Pterocles gutturalis. The sequence continues at coordinate 6,535 of NW_010121220.1, forward strand.
GCTGTGGACTCGGGAGATTTACTCCTCAGAACAGCAGACACAGCTGCACCACAGACTGTATCCAGCTGATTAATTGGACCAGAGCAGTTGGAGGAAGCTGGTTGATGTTAATCTCAGAAATACTGACTTCCCAGGTATCTCCATGAGCGCTGGGGCACCTTGGCTGAAGAACGATGAGAAGCTGGGGTGACAGGTTGTTCATAGGCATAAGCCACACTATAAAAGCTCAACGCTTCAGAAGAAAAACAGATTTTCTATCAACAACTACCCATATCCAACACGTGGCTATGATCTCCTGTTACTGGCCAGCCAGCAGAAGACAGAAGGGCTGTATTTCTCCTATTACATTTCCCTTACACTACCTTTACCCCACTGACACTTCTGGTATAACTCAGTTGAAAACATCTCTCCTCCCCTGTGATGGCATCTTTAGAAGTGCCCCCTCCATCTTCAACCAGTTAATTTTGACATTTACAACCTTATGACTTAAGTCAGTGAAATATTTAGAACACAGTCTCAGCACAGTAATTATACATCACAGTATATTGCAGAGTCACAGAGGGGCTGAGATTGGAGGCACCTCTGGAGACCACCAGTCCATCCCCTGGTGAATCCAGAGCAGGTTTCTCAAGGCCATATCCTGTTGGGCTTTGGCTATCACAGAGATTGCACAACCTCACCAAGCAATCTGCTCCAGTGTTTGACCACCATCACCATAAAATAGAATTTTCCCACATTTAAATTGAGTTTCCTGTATTTCTGTTTGTGCCTGTTGCCTCTTGTCTCTTCACTGGGCACCACTAAGAGCCTGGCTCTATCCTCTGTCCTCCCTCCCATCACAGCTGTTTATACACATGGATAAGATCCTCCTGAGCCTCCTCCCAGCTAAACAGCCCCAGCAACAAAACACAGAAGTAGGAATCACGCATTTTCAACTTGCAAAGAAACAGTGTTTGATTTTCTGCCATATTATGGTTTTATTGGAGATAGTTCTGCTTTCTTTGAATAAAATTTGCTTTTAACAAGATCACTGTGCCATATGCATAACTAATCACATAAGGGCCTGTACACTTATTTAAGCACCACTGCTTTTGCAACATGCCCTCAATAAAGCTTAATAGGCCATATATCCCAACTCCGACAAGCCAGACTTTGATTATTTAGAGTTGAGTGGTTTCTTTGTTCTCTCTTTGTAAGAGATGTCACAGCCATCACAGCTTGATTGGTACTTTTCATTGAACAGGAGAGAAATTTGCACTTGTTATGTAGCCATTTATAAAGATTTTTGAAGGATGGAGAATTAGAAACGAAATATGAAGAAGAGTAAATTAAAAATGAGATAAACCAGCGATGAAAACAGACACCAAGGAGGATTTCTTTACAGAAGTTCTTAAAAAGACATTTCTACACCAACTATGAAGTCACTCAAAGATGGCCAGAAGGGAGGGATCTGAAAATACAATTGCAGAAATTCCTTTTTGTCAATAATTAAGTAGCCATCAGCCTTGCCCAGATGTCATAGGATCCTTTTCTTCCCTAATTCAAACTAATGTAAATAATGAATAATGCCAAAGGATGCAGTGCTTACTCCAGTCATGTTAACATGAAGAACAGAGACACAGCCCTGGCCACCCCATGCTGCTGCCTCTGCAGGACTCGTTGCACCATTGCAATCATTGCACAGCCCTCAGCATTGCTTTTTGTAATTGTCTTTTAACTATGCAGAGTTTGGTGGATCTTCTCCTTTCACTGGCTTCTATTTCAAAAATCTCTGCTTCTTTACTGATTTTGCCAGGGTGATTGCCTTTGCTGTTCCAAGGGAAAACAAATATTAAAATATACGCTGAAAAAAAAAAGAGGAAAGGCTATTGAAACCTGAACAACAGCAGCAGTGCTTAGCATCCGAAAGAACTGAATAACAACAGTAAATATTGAAGTTGTCTAGTGTTTACAAATGTCTTTTAAAGGGCTGACTAGAGACCATAGCGGTACTGACAGCAATTTCACAAAATTATACAAATGCCAGCTACATGTTTGATTCCTACAAACAAGGGTAACATGAAAACACAAAGACCCTTATGGATGGATGGATGGACTGGAGTGGTACCAGAGTGGGACAATTCACAGCAAGGAGCTCATGGCAGCAGCTCCCAAGAAGCTTTGGAAAAGGTTCCTTCCTTGTTCAACTATAGAGCTGGGGTGGGCTCAGGCAATCAGGCTATCACTTTCACTAAAAAATTCTGTTTCTTCAAGCATAACAGAGAAAAAGTAGCCGCTACCATTTTTAAGCGGAAAACACATTTCCTGCCTAGCATTACCTTTTCCTAGTTGTAAACATTAACCATGAAACTCTTGTTCCATGTTGGCGGCTTGCATGACTCCGCGGAAATTACCCATGTGAAGAAACACAGGAATGTAGTTGTGGCTCATGGTAACTGATACATTAAGTAGGATTTGATCCTGCTCTGAGGGTTCAGCATCATCCCTCAGTAGCCCCAGGGCAGATCACCCCCACATCCCATCTGGATTTGGTTCAAGTACCATCCAGGTAGGTTCTCTGCTTGCCGTCAATACAGCTGAGGAAAAGCTTCTCCTGGATAAAGTCCACCCAAATCCCATCCAGAGGCAGCAAATTCACCCCGGGAGATAATGCTGAACAAGCTAGAGGAGGGAGAGCAGCACTGAATGTTTCATTTAACAGAAAGCTAGCAGTAGGTTCTTTATTGCTTCAAAAATGTGAAACCAGGCATTTATAACCAGTGCAAAATGAATTGCAAAAACTTTGTTAAAGGAAACTTGTAGAGTTTTAATTATTAAAATGAGGTTTTAAAATTGTGATACAGTCTACCAGCTAAGGATAAATCCATGACCCCTGAAACAAAATAATAATAAAAATTAAAATTGTCACAGAAATAAAAAATGGCCTCAGAAATGCAAGAGACAATCTCATCCCTGAAAACTGTTATTTTCCCCCTGAATATTCAAGTAGTCATCTGGCAGATGTACCGCATGAGAACTGTATCAGATCCAGCCAAAGAGGATGTAATCATAACTATTTTTACATGGCATAAGTCTCTTCTTTGATATTTTTTAAGAATACTGATAAAGTACTTCAAAGAGATACATGCAGTCATGCTTATCCTCCCTTCTCAACGCAGTGTGTATTCCGGGAGCTGGAGAAGGACAGAAAATTCAGCGTATTTTTAGCTGTCATATATTTCTATCTCTGCAAGAGATTAAGGAAGTTTCTCCTTCGTCTGAGAAAAATGAAAGTACCAAGAATAAAACTGAAAAATCAACAACCAACATCTGTTCAACTAATACAACTGGAAGAATCCTTTTCCCAGAGGGATTAACAACAACTGCATAAGCATGGATCAGTATTGATATAGTTAAATTATCCAGGTGCATGCAGAGAATAATTTACTGCTCCCGAAGATCAATTTTAAAACTTAATAAGTAATTCCTCATACCTGAATGAAGATGTTTGGTATGGATGTGCATCTTTCTAGCCTCAATAAAGAAAGGAACGTGAATGCTACTACCCTGAGCTTTAAAATTTTGTTTTCAATTATACTATGAAAGAAATTATTAAATTATTTTGAAACTTGCTTTTGTGTTTCCAAACGTATCAGCAACCTTCATGGACTAGGAAACTAAAAAATCAAATTTATGAAAACCTAGCACCACTGATGAAAACCCAGATTCTCTTGATCCTGTAAGGAGTCCAAAACCTGTAAATCGTGATGGGTCAACTTTTGTCACAATTAAGCCCACTCAACTAGAGGGAAGTCAGTGATCCAGGAATCAAGACATAATTAGCAAGTATTAGTGTCAAGGGGCCTTAGTTTAAGGATTATCTACCAGTTTTTCTCATTTATAAGTAATGTTGTGGAAGTTATGGACTGATGACTGCACTTTTGCTTACCTAGGGATGGTGATACTTTACAATTTGAAGAGCAAACTAATTATGGAGGAACAAAAACAAGTCTGTAACTAAACTAAACAAATTTTGTTACCTAGAATTTCTTGCTCCAATTTAATTATAGCTAAATTGTATCATCACTAAATTAAAGCTAAGCCAAATTAGTTCTCCAATTCTTGCTTCAAGAATAAATACTGTTTTCCTTCCAGGAGCACTAAAGTAGGGAAACTGCTTGAAATTTAACTTTTTAAAAAAATTGTTTGCTACCTACTTCTAAATAAACCATTCATCACTGGAATATCTTCTGGGGTTTTGTTGGGTGTTTTTTTAATTATTGTTCTGATAAACGTTCCAGATTAAGCCTAATATACTTAATATTTAGCAAGGAAAAGCCTTGCTTTCCTGGGATGAACTGTGAATGTCTCCCAGACCAGGGGCACTCAGCACCTTCATGCTCTGGAAGTGAAGCCTCTTGAAGCTCCCAAGCAGACCTGCTTTAACTACCCAGCCCTTGTCCCCATGGGACATGCCTCTGTGCAGCTTTTACACGTCTATTAGAATCACAGAATGGTTTGGGTTGGAAGACACCCTAAAGACCATCTAGTTCCAACCCCCCTGCCATGGGCAGGGACACCTCCCACTATCCCAGGTTGCTCAAAGCCTCATCCAGCCTGGCCTTGAACACCTCCAGGGATGGGGCATCCACAGCTTCTCTGGGCAACCTGTAATTCCTTCCTAATATTTAATCTAAATCTACCCTTTTTCAAGCTTATTCTCTTGCCGTTTGCCACTACCACGCGTGTATTAGCTAATGAAGACCTAACAAAAGCTTGCTAACATTCCAACCTACCGAGATCGTAAGCATTGGAAAGAAAAGGTCAGGATTGTGTCACCAGCTGCCCTGGACTACTTCCAGGCAGATTCATGCCCGAATTTTTGGCAATACTGGGGCACCTCTGTACAGAATTTGTGATGCCCAGCATCAGAGACAGCATTGCAATTTCCAAAGTCAGTTGTGCTCTTACTTGCAGTTAAGTGTTTTTAGTTTAAATGCTTTAAATTGAATATCTAATTTTGCATTTCAACTTTCATGTAATTTAAATGGAAAAGTCTGGACTGCACAAAGTGTTTCAGCAGCCTTTTTCTGAGATGGAAAACTGAGGTTTAAAACCAAGATTAAGGCTATTTTAACAGTTAGACACTGTGGTACTTTGTGGGGAACACCTTACATACATCTTGAATAATATGGGTCATCTTCATCAAAGAAACAGGCATGTAGGAGAAAAACAAGGAACTCAGAATAGATATTCTAAGCCATTTTGGAACAGTATTTCAAAAAAATGTCTTTTATTACAAAAGGAGACAAACCTTGATGTGGTTATACCACAGAGTACTTTTAAAAAGAAATTCCGTTTCTGCATGCTGGGCCTGATCTGGCAATTCCCTTTATGTCAGCAAAAGGGAGAAATATTTCAAAACACAGTAGAATCAGGCACTCAAAAAGGTGTCCTTATTAGCACCAATGCTAACTTGTTATGAAAGGTTCTTTCCATCTAAAACTGTAGAACTTGCTGCCTTGAAAAACAACATGTACCTCGACTAATGGTTGAGTTATGAAAAGGAATTTAAAAGCAGAAATGTCAAAGAAAGGAAGATTTCTAAAAACCTTATGAGCTCTCACCTTCCTCAAAGCCTGGAGCTGCACAAATTACTGGTGGAGTTATATTCTGCAAAGGCTAGAAGATGTGAGAAGCACTTCTACTCTCACTTTTTCTATCACTTAGTTATCTCCTACTTGGATTTTTGTCAGACTTGCCTGCTTCTTTCTTGGGAATTTATTCCCCAGTGAACAGATAAGTGGAGAACTGCCTTTTAAGCACAAGAAGGCACAAGGATAGTATCAAGGATAGGTGGGTCAGCAAAGATGCGATAAGGATATCCAAACAAGACTGCTTGGGTTCAGTCACCAGCTGAGCCACAGCCCACAGCCCCTATCCTTCTCCGTGTACCCTCCCGGGAGGCATCCCCCATCCCACAGCCAGATGAGGGATGTACCCACAAGGCAGCACGTGGCAAACTGAGTGATGGCAAATCACACTTGCAATGGAGGAGTTATGTCAAAGAGAACTTACCAAGCTGAGCCTGCTCTAGGAGGACCTCCATCCCCATTCAAATTTGCAACAGATTTCATTAACAGATCCCAAAGTTAAGGACTGCAAATATTGGGAATTTATCACAACTTGAGACTTCTGTCTTTAATCCTCCTGTTAAAGCCAACAAACTGAAACAGGCATTTGCATTGGTTGTTTTCTCAAGTCTCCAGAGTTTTTGAGCACATCTTTTTTGAGGAGGCTGTTTTTATTTAGATACGTGCAGAAGAAAAATATAGCTTCAGCTTTTAATCCATTGCTCAAGAACCTACAATCACTCTTCCACTATAAACACTTGCAAAGGAAACGGCTTCTTGCTGAGCCCTTGACTTCCCCATCACTGCACACAGTATCACCATCAACATCCTTCACTGCTGCTCTCACCTCAGTATTTATTGGAAAAGTTTTCATGGAAGTGCAAAAACCAGAAACGCTTTCAAGTTCACTCTCAGAGACGCAAACTATAAAAACGTGTGTCATTAATGTAGTGGCTAAAAAAAAAAATCCCACAAGCTCATGCAAAGGGAAACATCTGGGATTGCTACTTTTAGTGGGCTGTTACCTCTTCGTAATAACCTATAAAGACCCAGTCCATCACAGCTTATAATGATATATATATTTCATACCAGGCCAGCCAGAGAGAAGAACAAGAACTGCCAAGGAGAGAATTCAAACTCCACCAGGTCGGACTTCCCCATCCCTACTTCTCCTGTTCTCCAAAGGCCCAACATCTACAACATTTCCATGAGGATGTGGGGTTGATTGGTGAGAAATATGGCTTCAGCTGGAGAATATAACAGTCATATAGTTTATGTGTGTGTGTTAAAACAGTTTTGATGACCCAACCCGGTGGGCTAAAATTCCAGTAAAACAGCTTAAAAGTGTGCAGGCACCTTCCAAGTAACCCCTTATGTACGACCACTGTGATATACTGCCTGCAGCAAGAGCTGGCTCCTCCTTCAAGGGCAGGAAAACCCTTCACAGTAAATCTGAATTAATAACAAACAATATTATTCAAGAAATTATAGTCAGTTTTGGAAGCCGCAACATTAATTACTTCAGTGGTTTTAGGTTTTTAAACACAGCACCAGAGTGCTTAAAGATCCTCCTGATTAAATAATTCAAAGTGTTTGCACTATATAACATGTCTGAAGGGGAGAGAAAACTATGCTAAACACTTTGAATTCACAGGCAAGCACCTCATTAACATGCCATGATATCAAAAATTTATTACCTTCTCCACTGTAATGAGCTCATTTAAGACAAATGTGAGAAAACCCCATCTTGTATTAAAGTTGGCAATGTTTTATTTATGTGCAATTTAATATTCACTTTAGGCCACACCAAAATATAAACACACAATTAATATTTCATTAATGAGAAAGTAAAATTTGTTTCTCTGCCTTGTGCAGGCTTATTTCATTTGGAAAAAGACAAAGTGGAGGTCATGTGCTGTGAAACTGCAGAACAGGCCACTCCAAGAGGGGAACAATCAATATCCGGTTATTAAAAATTTCTTTTTCCTTCCCAGATTTGCCCAGAGAAGTGCAGCCTCGCTTTTTCCACAGGAGTTGCAATCTGCTGCTTTTTTCCAGGAAAGTGAGAGTAGCAGATTTATAAGGGCCCAATAACAGATTAAGTGTGACCTCAGGACATTTCTCTGCACAGGATGGAGCAGCCTACTTGTAAAATATGGATGGGCTCATACCTGTGCTGCAGATGTTAGCTCCTGAAATCAATCCAACCCCAGGCTAGCACCAGGCTTTGCAGCGATGCCACGAGTGAGGCTGGGGTCAGCAATGGTGGCACAGCACCTGACTCTGTGCCACCGACTCCCTTGGGGACCACATCTGTGTAACCCCAGGCCCCGTCAGCCCTTGTACCTCCTCCTGGGGCCGCATGTGCCCCATCAGCAGCAGTTTCAGCAGTTATTTTCTCCCCCAGTTAAGTAGAGGAATACTTCGGGTATATTTCTGAGGCCACCACGCTATCCACAGTTCTCTTCCAAGTTAAACATTGGATTTTGGTTTTTTTTCCACATGGATGGATGTGTGCATTTGTGGTAAGGATCTGAGCTGCAGCGTTTACCAGGTATTAGGCAGCATTTCCTAAATTGGATGGTAGCTTAGTTGAAGTTTGTTCCTGAAAGCAGCATTGCTCACACATGCCCAATTTCTGCATTTTGCCCACACTGAATTTTCCTTTCAGCAACAATGATAGCTATACCCTTGTACTAACCCCACCAGCGAGATAAACACTTGCCACTGCCGATTCCCCCAGAATGGCTGAAAAATGCATTAATGACTAGGAAATCTCATGTAAATGCAAACCCCTTGCACCTCTCCTCCCAGGAACAATTACCAGCAGTGCTGTTGCTGGGCTCAGGTAGCCCCTCTCCCTTGATTTCGCCAGTCTTGGCATATGCATATCAGAGTTAATAAAAACCTCTCAGCTCTGGGGTCTAAATCCAACATCCTCTGGAGCAAGCTGCAATACTCAATTTGACTTCAACAAGCTTCTGTCGATCATTACACCTCGGCTCTCGTCCTGGGTTTGCACATTAACGAAATGCCAAGTGCTCTCACTGGCAGTCTGGCTCGAGGCGAATTATTTGACAAAGAAAAAACCCTTGTGATCCTCCTGTAACTGGGCTGCTGGTCATGGGATGCTACTACCTGGCAGCCTGAGATTAACCCTCCTTCTCATCCCCAGCCCTCAGTGATGAAAGGGAAACTTCATCCCCAAAGAAATGGGTCTGTCAGTGACATACCTGGGCTGTCTTCCCCGTCACCTTCAGAGGAAGCAGAGATGGTTGCTTGAGGCATCTCCTCACTTCTTGTCCTGGCTTTGGCTGAGACAGAGTTAACTTCCTTCACAATACCTAGTGTGAGACTGTGTTTGGATCTGTGCTGAGGAGAAGCTGATCACACACTGATGAGCTGCGGCCAGGACAGTCAAGGACTTTCCAGCTTCTCTGCTGTGCCAGTGTCTGCAGGGGCAGGAGAAGCTGTGAGGGAGCACAGCCCCAGTTACTAGCCCAGGATTCACCCTTGAGTTTAGGATTGAGACCCAAATTGTCCAATGGTCTATTCCATATTGTGCATGGCATGTCCAGTACACAGGTGAGGTTCTGTCCAGAAGGGCTCACTCCTTTTCTCCCTCCAGGTCACCCCTCTCCCAGGGTCATCTCACTCTCTCGGACACTTGGGCTCTTATCTCTTTTCCAGGATTGCAGCTTTGGGACTCTCCCTGCTCCAGGATTGTTAGCCAGGAACAGGCTGAGCCTTGGTCATTTGGTGGTGAGCAGTATCACTGTGTATCACTCATTTGTATATTTGTATCTATTACTATTATTACCATAATTATTATTATTTCCAATTTTATTGTCATTCAGTTATTATACTGTTCTTATCTCAACCCACTACTCTATTTTCCCTTCACCCCTTTAATTCTCTCCCCCATCCCTGGTAGGTGGGAGGGTGAGTGAGCAGCTATCTGACATTTGTTTTTTTCCCCTAGCTGGGTGCAAAACCACGACACTTATTAAGGGAGTCTTTCATTGTACATAGAATGGGGGGAAAATGAGGCCATTCTCACCATTCACCTTGTTCTGATGATTTTCCACAGCTCTGATGTTATGAAGCTTGTAGAACTACTTTTTGTCCCCTTGTACGTCTCTCAGGCTCAGGGTATTTTGGACAGAGTACATCACTGAAGCATTAGGCAGGGTATATGCTCCTCAGCTAAAACAAAACAAGTTCGAGAGGTGCTGAGATGCTCTCAGGCTAGGTGGCACATTTCTGTGGTCAGGCAGTGGATATAATAAGGAACCTTTCCTACACATACCATGTGGGTGAGGGTACATGAGAGTAACTGCCATAGACTGTTCTCCCTGGTAAGTAAACACAATACACTGTAATCATTGGATTTGATTTGCTAAACTACACCTAGAGGTTAGAAGGCTGAATATACTTTTACACACAAGGAGGAATACTGCTGTGATAACATCAAAATAGAAGACTGAGAATTGCTTATCCTTCTGGCAGGATTTGTAAGTCTAGGCAACCTAGGGATAAAAGGCAAAAATCATTATTTCACTTTATATGGAAAAATGGAAATAGAACGAATTCTAACAGAATTATTTTCCGAGCAGTTAGGTACTAGGTACCATGCTTTATCATTAACTGCTACTGCCAAAAGTTACAATTTCAAACATCATTAAAAGTCAACAAAATTATCAGCTATTCTAGACACTGCAAGATATCCTTGGGTGAGACTGGCTTACAGGGTGGCACAGTATTCTAGGAAGAAATCAACAGAAAATTCATATACACACAAAATTACCCACCTTCTCCCCTCAGAACTTATCGGTTAGGATTAATAACCTTAGCCTGGTTTTGCTGAAAGCAGAGCAGCTAGCGTTCAGCAGCAGTATGGCTGAAATCCTAATAGAAAAGAAAATATCCCCTGATCCATTTCCAAAGTGGACTGAGTGACGAGGACACACATATCTAACAGCAGATTGAACCTGAGATGCATGCCAACACTCAAAATTAATCATTTGCTGCCAGACATGGTTGTACATGTTTGCAAACTCAGCTGGCAATTTGCCCACCTCATTTTGGGAGCCTAGAACTTGTTATAGCTGAAGGGGGCGGGGGGAGGGTAATACAACAAAATACAACAACCCAGCCTGTTTAGGTTGGAGAAGCAAGTGTCCACAGCTATAAACCAATGAGATTAGAAAATCTAATTGAAGAAAAGTTTAGGACAGATATACATATAAGTCTTACTGTGCAAAATATATACAGTTCAAGGAAGTTGAAACTTCTCCAAGCAGATAAATGATTATCATCACTACATGGAGTTGAGGGGAAATATTAGTCACTCTCACTGTATATTAAAAATGAAGAAGAAAATGCTTTGAATAAATACTAAGCTTATAAGGATTTAACACCACATAATGAATAATTCGTTGGCACTTGGCTTTGGGAAATCCTGACTCCTAGACCCAAATTCACAAAGAGATACATGGATAAAAAGCTTTTACTTCTGACTTAAGAGATGAAAAATTTAACAGGCATCATCAGAGCTCCTTGCTTCCTAAGTGAACACTTTTTAGTTGGTGAAACTTTAGAAGTTCAGGCGACCAACATTTGTGATCTACTGAACTGATAGATACATCAAGTTTCAAAATTGCACAACTATGGCCATCTGAAGCTTATTTTGTTGTGTTTTGTCTTTTTGACATGTCCATCCAGTTGGGAATGTCAGATTTCTTCTGTCAGGCACTAGATTTTCCCCTAGCAGGTAGGCACGACAAGAGCACAAAGAGTACTTGTTCTGCTGCACCTGTCTATCTGCAGAGACAATTTTTTACACAAGCAAATGTTCTGTTCAGAATTACTAATAAATTTTGGATTTTTCTCATGTCTCTCACAGGAGACATCTGTCTACATAATTAACACAAGAATGGTAGGAGTTAGCAAAGGGCTGATGACCTCTTTTGAGCTATTTAGAGAGGCTACAGACATACAATACGTGACCCTACTGCTGCTGCTGCATTGAACCTCATTAAATGTAGGCATAGATGTGTGGGACCACAACTCTGTTTTCCTTACTACGTTAGCCAAGTTCATGACAATTATCATGTCTTGACATCAATGGCTATTCTCATGAAAATATAAACAACATGAAATCGTTGCATCTTCTATTCCTGTAACATAAATCTGTCCTCTTGATCCAACCAGAGCACAACTTAGTGATACATATCAAAGACCTGCAACAACTCCGTTAACCTGTCAGACAAAGACAACATCAGAATCTAGGCCACTAGTCATTAGGTCTAGATGCAGGTAAAGGGGAAAAAGGAGGAAAAAAAAAAAAAAAAAGAAAAAATAATATAGAAGGTTTTGACAGGTTTAAAGCCTCTTGCTTTGGAAATAAATGTCTGCTTCACCTTGATGCTTGTTTCTGATAAATGTCCCAGATTTCCCTCAGTATGTACCTGGCAGCAGGATCATTATCCTGTGACAAGGTCCTATTCTGTAGGCATTATCTTAGCAGAGACAACATGATCGATTTAAAAACACCAAAATGCACAATTTGCCTCAATGAACGTGACAAGAACATGAAATAACCAGGCCCCCATCCAGGGTAGTGTGTACAACGAAGAATTCCAACGTACAAGTTTGGCAAAAATGGAGCGTAATTAGCTATTGTATTTTCTTTAGGGGGTTATTGCACACAAACAAGTACTGCCATAATTCTTTTGATAGGATTTTTTCTCTCAGGTTCCTCAAGTAAAACTGGTGGCTTTACACCCATTATATTAGCATAATGCTTTTTAATCACAAACATGCATTATCACAGAGTTTCTGTCAGCTGAAAGAGCATTTAGCACAGGTCTGCACAGTTTCTGGCAAGCAGAGGAAGGAAATGCATTTAGTGAAGCAAATTCAAGCTGCTGCTAAACATGCATTTTTATGCATGAATCATTGTAACAAGGTGCGTGCTTTGGTGAGCAGGCATGTCTGTTAAGTTCAGGAAAAAAAAAAAAACAAACACTTAGAAAATAGTGAAAAATCCATTGTCCTTCAGGGGAAATGTGACTGTGGAACAACCTTCCAGAGGAGAGCTGGGAACTCAAAACTTTAAGGTCCTAAGGGAATGCTATGAAGCAACTCTGAGAAAGCTGTAAGCAAGGTATTTAATTTTATCAAATTAATTTTAATTAGTATGTACTTAATTATTAAATAAATTTACTAATAACACCTTTTATTCGTAACACCAAAGGGTTTTTTGACCCCCCCCAAAAAGGGGGGGTGAGACTGGAAGTTAGAGACTCCATAGAGTCCTCTAGGGACTTAGATGTTGCCACAGATTTTGTATAGAAAGTTCATAAATAAGAAGTAGTATAAAATCCTTAACCTAATTAGAGAGAGTCTGCACCACAGTTCATCTCCAACTCAACCCCCATTACGTTGCATCTTTCATTTTCTCATTATTCTCCTTACAAGCTTACAAGGTCTTTCTTCAAAACCAAAGGAAACCTGTTCATTTCTTTGAGCTAATTTTGACCAAGAAGGTGTGAACTAAAATCAAAAGCTGCCAGGTAATAGAGTATGCAAGCAGCAACCCTGCAAGCACTTGCCACCCACTTCACGTCCCACCTCGAGGTCTCCCCCATGCAGTGACAGCTCTGCTCATCCTGCACACCCTGAGGATCCAGGGCCCTTCCGCAGACACAGGCAGCTGGTAGCCACCCCCACCTGCCAACCATCCTGTCAACAAAAAAAGCTAGGCAAAAAAAAAAAATTAAAAAAAAAACCACACCACACCAAACACACACAAACCCAGGCCACGGGAGAGATAAAATGTTAACCAAATCATTCCACCTTTCGCCAGAACCGTCAAGCAGCTTAAGGGTAATGCTAGAAACAGAAAAGAAGTCTCCGAATTCAGTAGCCCCATTTTAGATTTCTCAATTCAAAGAACTTAAGCAATAAGCCAAGCCCAGTCCACTATTCACAGCCCTAAAACAGGTAGTAATTATGAGGTTTTACAAACTCACATTAGGGATGTTTTATCTGACTTGTAATATTCCTGGTTTTTTAGCGGTCTCATTTTTCAAATATTGTTCTAATACCTCGAGCTTAAAAATAATTATTTAAAAAAAAAAATCTAAGGGATTCTCGCCAATTCTTAGATGGTTTAGGTAGACTTGGTTAACTTGAGCTACTAGGAGAGAAAACATCTGCTCCAAGATGAAAAATTAAGTCACTAAAATTGGCAAAGATATCTGCCTATAAACAACTGCTCATTTCTGAATTGCCATCTCATAGTATTATATTTAAAGGGTCCTTTAAAATCCCATATTCCCTCCTTTCACTCCCCACTGAAGTTAAACTTCTAGCATAACATTGCATTAATTTAAGTAACGCATCATTTTCTTCCCTTATTGATTTAGACCAGTGTAACTCCACCAAATTAGTCTTAGTTATTATTCCTGTTAATCACAAATGGTAGTGGAATCAAGGCCTAGGGGTTCTTAATGAATTTTTTTTAGTGAGTTTTGCTAATATGACTCAGTTGACTGCATTTGAGTAAGCGACACAGGGAGTTCAGGCAGCTTCCAGACAAACTTTCCTTTATTTCTTACATGAAGCTCCCCTGGGATGTGTGCAGGCAAACGGGTAGCTGCTGAGACTGGACATACTCGTACTCCCAAGAGAAAATTTACAACCACTGTACAGCCGTCCTGGTTTTCTTCGGCAGTATTTGCTGTAGGCAATGCTATAGAGGTGAATACTTCAGAGATTTAGTAGGTAGAGGGGAAGCTCCTGAACGTTAAACCTGGGACAAAGGAATAGAAAGCCAAGGAGTAAAAGAATGATAAAGGACTATTTTTGTCTTGGAAAAGGTCACTGTGAAAGCCACTGTATGGAACAGCTTTGAGATACTTCAAGAAAGAGTTATTCCATGCAGTGTCAAACTACACAATATTTTCTGGGAAGCAAGGTCATACCTCTTAGGAGACTTCTTTAAAAAAAAAAAAAAAAAAAAACAGAAAACAAACAACAACACCACCAAAAAAACCAAACAAAAAACCCCACACCAATTCATTGTTTTAATGTAAATACTGGCATTAACAGAGATCTATAAAAATGCTTAGAGCTCGTCACACAGCCTTCAGACAGAGCTTCTGAAGTCGACCTCCTTCAACCAAGAACCTTACCTCCTCCACCAACAAACTGTCAAAAGAACCTAACAAGGGCAGACTCCAGGTTAAAAGACCCCATCTGCACTGATTTTCCTTAAAGCACATTAGTAAAGAGTGATAAATGTGACAGCAGGTTGCTCATAGTTCAAGTTCATATCGCATTTTGCACAGAAGACCACTGCAGAGCAGTTACCCAAAGCATACATGAGGCTCCCATGTCTGAAGCTTTGTCAAACAAAAGAGACTGTATGCAACTCAAGTTGAACAGTAAAACACCTTGAATCCTTATTTTATTGGCTTAGAAACCTTACCGAGACCTGCACAGCAACATATTTCAGGCTTTCAGCAAGGGACCAGAATCTGTGGGTCTCCTACTGAACAATATTTACTCATTTAAGAGGCACAGCCACATCCAAATTTAATCAGAGGGAGAGCAAATCAAGCAACAAGCCAAAAAGGAAAGCCTGCAGCTTCTGGTGGAAATGGCCCATAATGCCCATTTTTGACTGCAGTAGTAATGTAAAGAGTGCTTTCAAGCTAATTTCATTTGCTCTTCTGAGACTGCAAACCAGAAACACTCTCACAGTTTTTGTACTTTGTCATCATTTTGCTGTTCTTCAAAAATAACAAGAGTAATCCTTTTGGTATAGTTCGGTATTGTTCAGGAAAAGCAACTAGAGAAACATTTCTTTGTAAATATTTAAATAAAAAAAAAACCAAAATTATGCAAATTATTTTAAAATAATTGTTTTCTATGTCAAGCCTCTTTCAAAATTACTTTGACAAGTACTGTGTGCTCACATATATCCAATATAATATTTCTGTTTATCTCATCAGCATAACATTTCCAAAAGAAATCTGCAATGTTGTCAAGCTTTTCACAGACACAAGGTAGGTAACCGCACAGTAACATGCTGAGAAAGGGATCCACTATGCATGTGCAAACACGAGTTTGGGCAGTATTGCTGGTACAGTCAGGCTTCCTTCCGCAGAGCATCCCTTGGATAAGACAGCTGGGAGCCATCAGGCCAGCTCAGCATCTTTAATGTTTACTAAAAGCTGAAATTAACAGCAAACCACAGCAGAGGAGGACCCAACTAGCCTCTTTCCTTGAGGAGGAGTTTAGTTCTCAAACCAAAATATTTTTATTTAAGTGAAATAAAACTAGTTCTTCCTTCTTTAATATCTTTCCCTGCTCTAATACCTTTATAAGGTTCCACTTTATCAACCTCTCACCATATTCCTCAGACTTTTTGCTGGATCATTTGTTGCCGGAGGTGTGTCTCTCACGCATCCTAATACTAACTCCTGGATTCCAAGCCCATATCTGGCATTCCAGAGCACATCTAGAAGGCACCTATTTATAAATGGAGTAAAGATGAGCCTCTCCACACCTTTTCTATCCTGAAGGGACCTTCCCATGTTGCAGTACCTTAGAGGCAGCCCTAGCAGAAGATACGTGAATGCTGCCAGATGTAGCTCTTCCTGCTTTCAGGGAGTTTGTTTTCATCAGTGTTTTAAACCCAGTGTGTAACCTCCAGCCTGGGCTCCTTCCTCTGCTGTCCAGTTCTGGTAACTCTGTATTTGCTGTCTGATCACTCTGAGAATTTAAACCCATCAGGCAGGACACAGAAACCTACCTGCAATAGCTGCGCTTCTGGGACGGGGCTTGTCTGTGCTCAGGGAATACAAACAGGCATCATCAAATCAGCCAGGATTCAGAGATCCTCTGACAAGAATAATCTGCAACTTGCATCCCAACCTTGCATAGTATAAATACAAATTAAAAAATAAATAATAATAAAAAAATAGAAAGAACTACAAAAGCATTAACAATTTTATCATTCCAAGACCAGACTGAAAATGTTCAGATCTTTGGACTGATTTTTGGTTTTACTGTTAGCACCGACACATTCTTGCAGAGGCTGCAGACACTTTTCTTTTTAGACAGCAGGATGTTCTCACACCAGGGAGCACGGGGACCCGGCCACCTCTGGGCCTTGTCACTGGCCACCCCACAGGGCTTCAGGAACAAC
>NW_010121220.1:23462-23724 GCF_000699245.1 Pterocles gutturalis
TAACACCTCACGCAGTCTCATGGTTTAGAAATTTCAAAGCTGGATTAAATTAAGCTAAATTGTAAACTGCTTTAAGTTGCATTTTTGCCTTTTACTTCTTTTGGAGAGGAACACTTCTCTATCAGAAACATTGCATGTTTCTCTGCCTGATTCTTGCAGCATTTGTCATAAAACAGGAGCTAAACAAAATAAGGCAGAAATTTGTTCACTTTTATACACTACTTGGCAATGAGCAGCCCCAAAAAATGAAAAAAAAATATTT
>NW_010121221.1:0-3823 GCF_000699245.1 Pterocles gutturalis
TATGATTCTATGATTCTATGATTCTGTGAGTCATGCAGACTAAAATCTTTAAATCCCAATGACTCACTAAATGTAAAATCAAATCTTCTCAGAGGCTTTTGAGCTTTTTTAGACTCATAGCATGTGCACATATGCTTACGGGGGTTAGTCAAATGCTCTAACTTTTGAATATTTAGAATAATGTTACTCTTGAAATATGGAAAATTTTGACATTTAGTTTTCATGTTATTTAAGAAAAAAATATAAAGTGGGAAAAGTAAATAGAAACAGAAAAGGAGTATTAGATGTGTCGTGCTGTGTGAAATGTGCCTAGAATTTTGTACTGAAAGCATTTGACAAAACCACTGTGGAAATTTCTGCCAGTGACTTTATCCTCTTTCAGCCTCCTGGAGCCATACAAAGAGCACTGTCACTTAGCAGAAGTGTCTTCCTTGGTATTCTCCAAATACTATTTTACTGTCAACTATAGCTCAGCTTGGTTTATTTACTTTTCTGAAGAAGCCTGGAAAAACTTTTTGTTAGGAATACATTAATATAGGGAAGTTTTAGTATTTTTAAATTAAGCCATTTTATAGTTACATGGAAATTTATAAGTGTACTGGTATCTTAATTAGTGTCATTTGAGTTGGGGCAGTTGCTGACATCTGCCAGTGATTCACTTTTTATCTGTTTGTCACTCAAAAGACAAGTCAGCCAAGGTAAATCTATTTAATTCTACTCATCCACAAGCATCCTCCTTGGAAATGACTGTTTCCTCCTATTTGAGATACATTTTAACCTTGTCTATTTTTTTTTTTTTATTCCTTTGCTAAGTTTGTAGACGCAATCCCAGATCTGTGTGTCACATACCACTTACTTTCTCAGCCTTAGAACTGGCAAATACAATACAAGCTGAGTCATCATTTCCCAAGGGCCTTTGAACAGCTGAAAAAATGCCTAGCCCTTGGTTTTTGGTCTTTTATTTTCAAAAGAATGTATGGATATTTGAAGCAAAAGAGGCTGCATTCTAGTCGATTTTACTGCTTCCTTCCAATATAATGAAGGAATCTGTTTTCAGCACCACTTACTTGCTGAGAAGTCCTCCCAGATGTCTTTGGAGTGGGAATCCCACTGGGTGCCTTTGCTCCCCAGTGGCAACCCCTGTCAGTACCTGGCTGAGCAAACCCAGGCGCTGCTGAACACTCTAGGGTCCATGCTGCTGAACAAGACATGGCTTGTTGGTATGTTAGAGCAGCTCACAGATGGGCAGCTCACAGGTGACAACCTTAAGTTGCAGCTGACAAAGATTGTCCATCAGGTTCCTTTTGTCTTTGCGCCTGTGGATGGCTCAAGTCCTCCCAATGTGAATGGTCCTGCTCTTTCTCACAAAGAAAGTTCTGTCATTTCTCTCCTTGCTGCTCTTCTTTTCTCTCAGTTTCTTTCTCCAGTTCTTCCTTCTGAAACCTGTGGGTTTTATGCTTTTTTCCAGCTTTCTTCTTCTTTTTCTTATTTTTTCATTCTGGAAAATATATACTTAGCTTCTTAGTTTTTTGTTCTTCTCTTCCTCCATGTCACAGTGTCCTTTTCTGAATAAAAAAGATCACTATTTTCTGTCTCTCTCTTCTCTCACATGCATACATTCCCCTAGGTACCTATTGCTTCTTTCCAGGATGCCCACAGAACTAAGTTAGTGTTCAGGTCCACAACAGAGTGACCTTGCATGCTGCTGGGCAAAGCCAGATTGCAGATGCTGGTGTAAGATGACAGCAAAAATGACTGAATGCCATAATTTGTTTAGTCACCTCAGGCAAGTCATCACTCTTCTTTGTTTCATCTCTTAAAATGGTTCTAGTGATAATTAATGCCTTTGTGATTTATGGATGGAAAACTCTGTGCACAATCTGGTTGTTTATTATCATCATTATTATTGTTGTTTTTATTATTATTTCTGCAGCCTAATTTGACCCTTTAGCTGTTTCCAGTTAAGTTATTGAGTGTCTCAAAATCCTAAAAATACATGCGAGAGGCCTATCTTTCAGAATACAAGTCTAAAGGGTTAAAGGAATTACTACCTTTCTGAGACTTTGTTTTTAAGGCACATAGTTAATATTCAGAGGTCAGATATGAAACCTGCTAGTTGGCCACACAGGTTTTTATTCTGAGAATGCTTTTCGTAAGTAGTTAGGAAACAACGCATATAGGATATTTGTAATAATAACACCAACTGAATTATTTCTGGTATAGTGGTAGGTTGTTTTTCTTTCTAATCCAATGAGATAGAGAGCTGTACCCAAGAGGAGAGAGACTCCTCTGGCAAACATTTTTTAACTGGCAAACATTTTTTAAGAGAAAGGAAATCCTGTTCTGTGTCAGTGATGGGCATTGAACTGCACTGAAGAACTGAGGGTGTAATTCATACAGCAAAGAGTTGATTCACTAAGTAATGGTTTCAATGTTCTGAGCATTGGGTATTTTCTTTTAACAAATTTGTAGAGCAAAACCACTAAAAGCAGGCCAGATATTGCTTAATGCGGTCCTTCTGATTTTGTATAATTTGATTTATCCCTGCTTTCCCAAACAGCACCATTTGTACTCTTGATTCCTGTCTGGGTATTTGGGAACATAGGGTGAGGCCCAAAAAAAAGCATTTCTCAACAACTGAAGTAGAATTTAGGTGCCTACATGGAGGCCATATTTCACAAAGAAATAGGCTAAACCACTTAGGCTTCAGAGAACTTTTAGTTGCAGAAGAACCTGCAGTTTTGCTACTGCATATGCACCTCACTTGCTGATTTACATGTGAGTCTCAGATGGGACTTGCAAACTCGAAGTACTCCCTAAGCCCTCTGAGCTGCCTAACCTGTGATGTGACCCCCCACAAACAATTTAAGGTAATCACAACAGCGCTGACCACTCAAAACTCATGTCCCAGAGATAAAGTCTAGCTGTCTACAAGAGTCAGATCATGAGCACCCAGGGAGTGGGAGGTGTGCATTCTGGTCCCTGCTGCTCAGGGTACACTAAACTAGTGACTCCCTCTTGGTCTCCTGGTTTCATGAATCTTACATTCTTGCATGCACACCTTCAAAGGAACTTTTAAAGGTGGCTTCTGTCTGGATTCTTCTACAGGAGCAGTGGATTTGAATGACCTTAATCTAAAGACTAATTGGACCTATGTTTCATGTTCACCAGGTGAGTCATTCAATCAGGTCACTGTCCACTAGGAAGGGAGTCACCATCACTTTTGGAAGTGGGTATCTAGTGTGAGCACCTCAGCTCACACTATTATTTTCAGCTTATCATCTGAGTCTCGCAGAAGCACATCATAGGGCTGCAAACATGAATCCTCAATCAGGAGATGGACAGATTTTCATAGAACTCCATCTGTTTGGATTTTAATCTGAATCGTGGTTTTATTTTAATTTCTAGGTGTCTTTCCCAACTCCCTATGTAACATTGATTAGGTGTCTAATTTGTTTTTTCAGGATATACTCCTCTTGGATTTGATATCCTGAAAGAAACAGTGAAGACACTGCACATCATTCTGCCTAAATACCTCTTTTATATTTAGTTCTTTAATCTGAACAATGGAGAATATATCTTTAAAGGAGTTTGTTACAAACCTCTTAAAATCTACATCCCACACAGTTCATTAGATGCTGAGTGATGAACACATCACACATTTATCCAAAATGACCTGTCTAATTAGCATCTGTAAAAGATAACTAATGGAAAGAGCCGTCTGATCTCCTCCAGCCATCTAAATGCATGATGATATGTGCCTGTGGTCCCGTGCCTTGTTAGTTCTGTTCAAAACAATTTCCTCAGTGATCGGTGAAGTCAG
>NW_010121221.1:3854-30241 GCF_000699245.1 Pterocles gutturalis
GCAGCTCAGCATCTTGAAAGATCATGCTACCACTTTAGGTGCTTACATATGGCACACACCCATGTTTGACCCAAAATATAGAATGAAAGCTTTGCTAGCAACTCCTCTTAATCCCCGTGTATACCATTATAAATAAGGCAGAGTTTATCAGTGCTTGTGAAGCTCCCCTTTAGACTGTTTGTGTCTTTTCTCAGTCCTCCACCTGCCTTTATGAATGATAATGAAATAACCCAACCATTAACATTTATCATACAAGCAATAAATCCAATTAAAAAGGAGACAGTGAAAACCAAATGGCATGACAATTATCCATGTGAAAGGAGCATGTGTAATATGTTACTTAAAGAAACTGTGGGATGAAATTAGCAGACTCGCGTATCTATTTTTGAAGACCTTTCCAGATTACCCTCAGCTGAACACAAATTGTCAAATACACTGCTATTCACCAGGTAAATATACACATTAATTTTTATCATCAGATTTAAATACATTTCCCAAGCAATGTAAAATACTGTTTGTTCTTTAAATGTCCATATAAAGAAACAGTTAACAGGTTGCCTTTTGTGTCTTTTTCCTCACAACTTTGATTAACTCAGAACATTTTTGTTTAACCCCAAATGTTTTCTTATCTTTAGAAACATTTACCTCAGCTCTTCTAAGTTTATCTGTTTTATCAGATAATCTTTGGAAATATTTTATCCATACTGTTTTAAATAAATTAATTGTAACTAGTACAAATGGTTTGTACTCTGAAAATGGTAAGCACTGTGATTCTTCAGATTAGGGACGGAAGAGGTAAACTTTAATCCCTGGTTAAAAAGGAAAAAAAAAAAACCAACAAAACCTGTTGATTTTAGATCTTCCATAGATTAGACCTTGAGGTGGTGACCTCAGCTGTTTAAAAGGCAGGTGTCTAGTCTAGATTTCCTCTAGACTCAGTGGAAGCAAAGGCAAAAAATGTCTCCCGTGGACAATACACACTTGCTTTAAACCCTGGACTCACCCTCTGTAATTGTCTGTATCTTCCATTTAAAAACCAAGCAGATGCCTAATTTTTGGATTGTTAAAATCAGGGAAAATAATGTTATCACAAGGCTTTAATCCTATCTGAGGCTTTGTGAAACTCATAGTGGTCCCAAAGATTTAGATTTCAGTGGCTTCATTCATTAGCAGATACAAATCAGTACTTCTACATGCTAGAAATAAACAAGGAGCTATCAGTGGCTAGAGATAATACATTTTATTCTTTCCATATGTTTCCCAAACACTTTGTGCCATTCTATATACATTATTAAGTTAGTTTTAAGTAAATGTTGAATACTATTTAATTTACTAATATAACATGGTCAGAATTCTTTCCTCAGAAATAATGGCTTTTTCCTTTGCCCATTGACTGCCACTTTAGATCAAGATTACTGAGTCTACACAAGGCAGATATTGAAGCTTCTCTATATTAATCTCTGATTATTTTGGCAGCATATTTATACTAGAAGTAGGCTCTAGTTCAGTAGCTCACCCCCTCTCTGTTTTACGATGTTTATTTTAAACCGATGGTTAAGTTCAATTGAGCGCATTTATTGGCAACTTTGTTAGCATCTCTCAGAAAGATGTCACTGGGTCTAGCTGGACTTTTGATCTGACCCAGCACAACCATTCATATATTCTCAAGTACTTTTCTAAATCAGGACAATGAAATATATTTTATAAGGACTATATGGACACACTCACAGACTAATGCTCTACAATTCCTATTTAGTAAATACAAACAAAGTAGTTCAATGGTTGATTTTCATAGAGGAAAAAATTTCTACTCCTGGTTTTGTAATTTTTTTTTTTGTAATTTTTTTTTCTATAGACGTTTGCATTAAATAGTCTGTAAAATGTGTTGTTGAAAGCAGATGAAGTGATGAATCCTGAAAATCTGGCATAAAAAATTCACTGCCTCTGGACCTCATCCATTTTTTCACATTTTTGGTAAAATCTGTGAAGAGTATTCTGCCGTGAGATATTGCATGTACTTTATATGTAGGTAGTGACTGGATAACAATTACAGGAGGGCAGCTAGCCAACTCAATTGGCAAGAGCTAAATTGAACTGGATATTCAAAAGCAAACAAATATTTTGGTTCAAAGTTTAATTTATCAAAGTATAATACTTGGCACCAAAAGCTTTTTTAAAATAATTTTCCTTACTCTGCAGTCGTGAATCAGTCCAGCAGTGGGTATATGCATGAGTGCATTCCAGCTGAAATTCAGTGTTGGCTGATGCAAAAATGTAGCTATTACGATGATTTGACTTCTAGCTTCACATCTTGAGTAGACACCACTACCCCATTTAAATCTAATTCCTCAGGAGTGACATCTCATGCACAGGGATTATGAGTCATTAAATAATCATTTGGTAACACAGTGCACCCCTTGCCTCTGGAAGTGGTGTTCAGCATGGTGCATACTCAATTAATCAACCTTAAAATAATACTTTCCACTCTCCTAAATTACACTTCCCCTCCTAAGTTTGTAGAAAAGGCTCATTTAACTAGAACATGATTTTAAAGATAGAAATTAGCCTGGGCGATGTAACTGGGATTCAGATCTGAACTTTTTCAAAAGGATGAGTGACTATATCTGGTGCCAAATGCTACTTTATGGCTGATTTGAACTGCTCTGCTGGTGCAGCTCGGAAGGAAAATAGTCAGGTGCAGGTCCCTGATGACTCTTTCTGCAGAAGGAAACCTGTGGAGGATGGAAATGGCTGGTGGTTCCGGGAGCTCCAGCTACCCTCATTTGCTTTAGTGGCCTTTTGGGGCTCTGAACATCAGTGTGCACCCCAGTGCAGTAGGGGTATCCCTGATTTATGACCACTTCTGGACAAGGCTGTGTTTGTCCCTGAAGGACGAGAACGTTTAGTTCCCACACCCAGTCTGCTTGTAACAAATACAGCCTAAACCATTCAATGTTTACAAACTACTCACCACTACGTTTATGGGATAAAACCATGGTAGCAGAGGGTGGCAGGTATCGGGAACAGCAGTATGAATAATGATAAGTGCAGATCTGGCTCTGCGTCAGCTTCTGTATTGCTCAAAATAGCTCACGTGCTATTAATGATACATGTATTGCAGCTGATAACTCCTAATAGCCCCCACTTTGCAGCAGAACACTCCTGCAAGTCTGGCTCCTAGCCCATAACTATTTAATTCATGTTCTACAAGTAACATGGTATCCAGGGCTGAGCCAAAGTTCCTTCAGATTTGCAGCTTTGGCATTGACTTGGCACTATTAAAAATTAATGTACATGGAAAGATCATACTAACAGTTTGTACTGAATTAGTGTCATACATTTTTGAGGTAATTTTGATTTGAGAGAGCATTTAAAAAATATAGTTATACAAATATATATAAATAAAAAAATATGCACTTCAAACTCTATTTATTAGCTAGTTTTCAATTGTATTCCTCATTCTATGATCCTGCATGAAATAGCAGTGATTTCAGAAGAGCTTTGCTGCTTTACCTCACCCAAAGGCTTGGCTCATAGGCTGAAGGAGTGTAAAAGCAGTTATGTAGGTGAAGTTATTGGACGTGATCAAAGATAGCTCTTGCCATAACAATGGACAGTGCTATTGTTCCTTGTGACTGAACTTAGACTAAATTACAAAATCTCTTAACCACATATTTAAAATGGAAATTTAAAAAATTCCTACTTCAGCAGTGTGGACACTACTTCAGCAGTGTTTGATAACACAAATGTAAAGGAAATAGAATATAAAGTGACTTAATTACTGGCAAATGGTCACTAAAAGTTCTCAATCTAGGAAAGCTATTTTTAACATATTCAATTATTTTTGGCCTTTATGAACTATTTCATACAATGTAGTTTTGTAAAATTAACAGGAAATAACAATCTCTCACATATGACCTATTGGTTTTTTGCTTTTATGATAACACACTTTTTTTCTTATTTTATGTTCTTAAAAATAGTTATCTGGTTGTCTATGCTTACTCTATAATCAAGGAAAGAGATAAATGTGATGAATGCTCCTCTGGGGACATTTATCTTTTTTCAAGTGACAGTAGAGAAACGTGGAGGAGCCAGATAGTTTAGACTAACTTCTGGCAATTAAGTTAGAAAATATAAACCCGACTATAATGTACAGATCATATTCCATCTGCTCGTTGCCATTTTGCTCTTCCAGTGAAACAGGGCAGAATTTTGACTTAATTTTTTTCATTATAGAGATGTTTAATTCTTCCTGTACCACATGTAATTTTTGTCCAAGAGGAACACTGTGTTCAGCTGTGACCTCCTCTACAGGAAGGACATGGGACTTTGCTAGGTGAATTTGTTCAAGAACAAGACCACACCTTTTGAAAAACTACCCAAACTTGAGTTAGAGGTGTTAAAAATATGCACCCGACTTTTTTTTTCCTGAATGGCTTGAGTCTGAGCTTCCAGCTGTACCATCTTTCCCAAACTTTGTCTTTAAGTTACGATTCCCCTCCATTATTGGCTTGTTTTCCCTTATTGATATATTAAAGACTGTGTTCAGATCAGCTCTTAGCCATTTTTTTTTATAAGCTTAATCAATTCAGGTCTTTTAGTCATTCATTATAGAATGTGTTTTCTGATCTTTTAATATTTCTCATGGTTCTGGTCTGAATCCTTGTCAAAATGTGAATACCGGCAGTGGACCGTATCCTAGTGCCAATTATGCAGATGATAGAGCTTCCCCAGTGTGTTATCACTCTTGGCTACATTTTACTGTATCTCATATTCAACAGATTATCCACTATGGTTTGCAAATTTTTTTCAGAAATATCATTGTCTAGAATGTAGTTTCCTGTCCTAAAAGGATGACATCTGGCTTCTTTTCCTGTTTCTACATTAAGCCATTTTAAATTGCAAAAATTTTACCTTCACCTTTTTTTTACCAGCTTCTTGTACATGAGGCTGCTTCATTTCCTGCTTCATTTGAAATTCCTCTGGTATCTGTACACCCACAAGCTTTATCAGTAACACTTTCATACTGAGTCACCAATAAAAATGTTACACCGTATGAGGACAAAGACAAATTCTGGGAAAGCCAAACCAGGACACTGCAACCTAGTCAGTTCTCTGTTTACAATCCAAAACCTGTCTTTCAACTGTTTCTGTAATTTCAGATGTGTGATTTATGAAACAGAAGTGGCTGTTCGAACAACATGAAGTTCCCACATTAAAGCTGTATCAGTTTCACTTTGCATCCAGTTAGTCATTCATGGTGCATGGCTTGTGAGGCAGTCCATTGTCAGAGGGACATTCAAATATTTCAAACAAGCACTTACCTGCAATGGGTGGACGAGAGGGGCAAATATCTGTCCATCTGAAGGTTACAAGCGTGAAGCTTTCTAGTCCTTCTCCTTGCCATTGCTGGGGATGCTATGCATGCAGTATAAGTTACTGGGCATATCCAGCTGCAAATAGAGCATTTTTTTCAGAGAGGATGCTGAGTAAATACTTTTTTGACATTGAATCAAAGTCCACTGTGAAATTACCTCAAGACTCTTTTGGGCTTTGCTGTGGTGTCCTGGTGGTGAAGTGCAGTGGGCTCTCGCACGGCTCATATAGCCTTTAAAATAATAGCCACACAGGCAAAGTATGTTTAAAAGATGTGTCTGCCTTACAGGTGCTGTGTTCACCTTTAAAAGGTCACAAATTTTAGAGGTTTTGAGTTTTGGGTGCTCTTTCGGTCTTGATTAATGTGTACATTCCTCTAGGGTCAAAATCAAACCTGCTTTTACTGAATGAATGGTGGGGAAGAAACACTCAATTCATAGAAAGTCCAGCATCAATTCACTATGAACTCCTTCCTTATTAGTGACATGGTAAAAGATCAAAGGGCTACTGCTGTGTGTTTCCCTTATCAGTTTTTGCTGTAACAAGAATAGATGGTCAGACTGTTGTGCTGAAAAATGACTGTTACAAGAAATTTTTTAAAGGAACACTTTGTGTAAGTTAGATTTATTGTGAAAAGATCTGTCTTTGAAAAATAATAGAATGTGAGTTTGTTTTATGGTGAAAAGATCTGTCTGAAAAATAACAGAAATCCCTCATTATCCAGAAAAAGGAGGAACTTTGGAGCCTGCAGTGTCTTACATTTCATCTCTCTGTTTAAAGCTCCACACTGGTGACTGGTGACATTTATTTTGCTCTGTTTTAACACATGCTTCCTTTCAGCAATGCTATCTGCCCATCAGGAATCAAAGCAAATCCAGATGGCTCAAGAACAGATGGCTTATGGTTTAAGAAGCATGGGTCAGATTCAGCCATACATCATACCAAGTTCACAGGAGTGCTCTTCTTGCTTCTAGAGATTTTGAGTTCCTGAATAATCATTTTTCTTTCTTTTGCTATTGTCGGGCTGTGAAAGTTAACATGCATGAGAGAGTGAAACCAGAAGGTGCTTGAAGAGGGAAAGTTCAACATGGTCCATTCAAGGGAAAGAATTCCTTTCTCATATGGTAAAAAGGCACAATGAAGTTGTTGCAAAGCCAGAGATCTGAAAGTTATTTCAGAAATGTGCTTGGCTTTGAAATTTGAACCAGGCTTCTGGAATAAGTTTGATAAGCAGTGCCGAAGACAGCCATGGTGTTGCCTGGGAAGAAGAGAAATGGGGATCTAGCAACATCACAACAACTTCCCTGTTACATGACCAGAAACGTAATGTGTCTCTTGCAGTTAGAGGAGACAAGTTTTTGCCTGACTGTGTCTAAATGCAGACCTGTTTGCAGCCACATAACTGTGAGACAGAACATTAGCAGCCATTGTGGGACACTACAGTTACATATTACAGTAATGACTCGGGGGAAAAAAAAAGATGTATTTCAGAGGTCTAGCAGACATCTCATGCAGACCACATCAGACAAACTCATTCGTGTACCCCAGATTTGTAGCAGGATAAGTCTAAGTAGGTCATCACTACTCTTAACTTCCTTGGCTCCACTCTAGAGGGAGGGAAAAAAGCACAATTATATGAAGTATCCACATGTGTTTCAGGTGTTTCCACATCCAAGGGATAATGAAAGAACAGGACTTGATTAGCACAAGCTGTAGGACTACTGCACATAATGTATGTACACAGTGCTAGTAGAGATAAAGTGCCTTGTTTTTCAAATACATGTAAGGATGGAGTCCATGTGGTATTTTTTATTAGTAAATCCCAACTGTAATACAAAGTCGGAAGTATTATCCCTATAATACAGATGGACAAAGAAGCAGAGGGAAGTAAAACACTCTAGTCTTTCAAGATCATGCAGCAGAACAGTATTTGAAAAAGAAGCCAGCTCCCTTAAGTCTTACTTCAGTGCTATGTTTATAGGCCATAAAAAGGAGTGCACTTTTTAAATTCTCAATATCTGTTGTAGTAAGGGAGAGTTTTGAGAGGGGAGCTTAATGAGTCAGAAGATTGGAAGGTGATCCTACTGAACTAAAGTTTGCATATATTTGGCTTCTCTGCTTGCAAAAACTTTCTGTTATCCCCTTTGTTCTGGATTCTTCATTTAGAGCTTGGAGTAAAAAAAACAACTACTGAAGGATTTTGGAGATGGATATGTGTGAATCTTGCTGTATTCTTCCCTCATTCTCTCGTGACAGGGGAAAAAACAAATTGGGACATATCAATATGGTATATCCTTCCTACGCTGTATATTCTCTTGTCATGTGGTATCACAGAATCACAGAACAGTTGAGATTGGAAGGCATCTCTGGAGGTCATCTTGTCCAAGCTCTTGCTCAAGCAGGTCCACAAAGGTTGTCCAAGACCATGTTCAGGCAGCTTTTGAATATCTCCAAGGTACCCTCACCCTCACAGTAATAAAAGTGTTTCCCAATGTTTACGAGGAAACTCCTGTGTTTCAGTTTGTGGCTATTACTTCTTGTACTGCCACTGCACACCACTGAAAAGAGCCTGGCTCTGTCCTCTGTGCAACCACCCTTCAGATATTTACATACATTGATGAGATCCTCCCTGTACTTTCTCTTCTCCAGGTTGAACTGCCCCAGCTCTCTTAGCTTTTCCTCATATGAGTGGTGCTCCCGTCCCTTAATAATCTTTTTGGCCTTTCACTGGATTCTCTCTAGCATGTCCATGTCTCTCTTGTACTGGGGAGCCCAGAGAAGACCCAGGACTCCAGATGTGGCCTCACCAGTGCTGAGTAGAAGGGAAGAATCACCTCCCTCAGCCTGCTGGCAATGTTTTGCCCAATGATGCCCAGGGCACCTTTAGCCTTTTTTTCAACAAGGACTCATTGCTGGCTCATGTTCAACTTTATGTCCACCAGGAGACCCCAGGTCCCTTTCTGCCAATCTGGTTTCCATCTGGGTGGCCCCCAGCATACATTGGTGGCTGGGGTTGTTCCTCCCCAGTTGCAGGAATTTCTACTTCCCATTGCTGAACTTCATGAGGTTCCTGTCAGCCCATTTCTTCCACCTGTTGACTTCCTTGTGGAGGGCAGCATGATCCTCTGGTGTATCAGCCCCCGCTCCCAGTTTTGTGTCATCAGCAAACTTGCTGAGTGTACATTCTGCCTGCTCTGCCTCATCATCCAGATTCTTAATGAAGATGTTAAACAGGATTGGACCCAGTAGTGTCCCCTGGAGTACACTGGTAGTTATTGGCCTCCAACTAGACTTCATGCCACTGTTTCATGTTTTTATTATGTCTGTATTTCCTTTTTTACTTTCCTCTAGACCTTATACTAACAAGGAAGACTTAAGAAGAGAAAGGGGGTGGAAAAAAAGCAGCTCCCATATAGAAACTGAACATGATCAATTGAAAGCAAATACTATATTTTAGAGTGAGGGCCAGACTAGCCCACCTCAGTACTAAAGACATAGTGAGGATTATTTAGTTGCATCGGGGTCTAAGCTGAGCTTGAAAACCAAGCCTCTGATGTTAGATTTTAGACCCAGCATTGTCTTGCTACAGCCTCTTATCTGACTGAACTTTACAAAACCATCTTATCTGTCAAGAAATGCAAGGAATAATAAGTCTCTAATGGTTTGGTTTCAGAAATCTTGCTCTTGTTGTACATATAATCAGCACAACTGTGACTACCAGCTATTGCCCTCAGTGCATTTTTTTCTCTCAAATACATAACCAGAACAAATGTTCATCTGCTGCAGAAAGGCTTGATGCTGACATGACATGGATTTACAGGAGCAGAGCTGGTAGAGCGGCAAGAGAATTTTGTTCTACCTAGCTCTAGCTAATATTCTCAGTCTGCTGGTTATTATAAGATTTCTAAGATTTTTAAATGTCATCTCAACAATAAATTAGACCATTGAGAGAGTTACAAATCCCTGTATGTTCTCCCTTCCTCTCTGCCAGTCATTTTCAACAAGCAAAATTAAATCCTTCCAGGTAACAATTGTAACATATTACATCCATTTTGCATAATTTACTAGAAAAGATGTAGAGCAATGGAAAATAAAAAGTCCAATGACAGCATCATCCAAAACCCCTCCAAAACTTATACTACAAACTGATTTTAAAGTATTCCTGTTGTCTTTGCAGACCTTTAAACTTTTTGTTATGAAATAGATCAACTCAACAAGCACTTTTTTTTCAGGCCTTTCCTTAAGATATTACCTTAAAAGCAAGTGAAATATTAATGATAATTTTAGTCACAGATAATATAGTCAGAGAGACTCTTATGATGAGACAATCCAACCTTTTGGATGCACAAGCTGTGGAGTTTTCCTTGTAAATTGAATTGAAACATTCCTTGTGTGGTAAGTCTACACTGAAAGGGGATGTGTGGTGCAGGGTTACCCTAACCAGCTCTAAACAAATTAGCCTGGCTACCAGCTGCTGTGTAACTATGTTAGCTGAGAGCTCCACCAAGGCTAATGAGTTCTGTTGAGAAGCAGGCAGCATTAACTCAGGTAAAGAACCCTGCTACTGTGGTATTCTCTTACTCTTAATTTCATAATTTGGCTATTGTACTGATTTTGAGCAGCTAACGATCTGTTCTGTATATTTTCAGTATTGTTTGTATATATTCAGGCTTTGGAATTAAAGAATTCAGAATCAAATGTAACTGTGTATTTATGTATATGATATAATAACAGATATAATGAGGAATATAATGAGCAGAATATGTTTTATTTTAACAGTTATTTATCTCAGTGAAAGCAATTGTGCTTCATGTGAAGCGAAGTACAGAACCTGGACTTACCTCTCAGAATATTATTGAAAATAATGTGGAATTCTCTTGCAAACTCACAGCTTCCATAAATACACTTCCTAATGTATTTCTCAATGACTGACTACAATTTTTTTTTGGGCGGGAAAAGATTAAGTAAAGCCTTTCTCATTCTGAGATTTAGCCTGTCAGGGAATTGGGAATAGGAAGCCATTACTGACTTATAAGCAGATGCATGTTGTAACCCTGCTGTACATACAGCTTGGGGACATTGCAAAAAGTCAAATTTTCCAATGGATGTTCTTGGATACTGAGTGAGAGTAGAGTAAGTGTGCTGCAGATCTTCCAGGCTATTATTTGGGTTTCTTTTGCAGATTGTTGCATCACTTCTATCCTAGCTTTTTATTCCAGTTGAATGGCAAAAGCTACATCTGTGCCAAAGATGTAGCAGAAATGTCTTTTTTGATCTTTTGCTAAAAGCGATAAAATCCAGTGGGTCCTGTATCCTGTGCAGGTCGCAAATGAAAGCCATTTAGTAGAAACTTTGTGGAGACTGATGCATACATAGATGCCATTTTTAAAAGAGCCTTTAAACTACAAACGTTTTAAATTAATTTTCTTGGTATTTGATTTCTCTGACTTTAAAGTTTTGGGCAAATATTTCGTGGATCAGCAGGATGGAAGCATGTGTATGGAACATGACTTCTCCTAGAGCTGGTCTAGTCTATGTATTCTTATTGAGCATACAGATCTAGCCTACAGATTCTCACAGAAAATGTCATTGACCATAGGAATGACCAATACAAAGGACATTCCTTCAATATCCTCCCCTCTTACACACACACATATCAGAAACAAAAAAAACCCTGCCTATTACAAAGTATATATTCTTCTCAGTAACAAGAAAGGAAGAGCTAGGCCATGAGAAATATTTAATTTTTTCTGTTTTTCACTAGGTGCACTGAGATACTAAAGTGACAGTGGTCAAACAGGGGCCCCACTAGATGTAACTGCATAGCTGGGGACAGACAGACTTCTCTACCAGATGGCTTAGCCCCCACACCTACTAAACATTTGGCCTTATGACAAAATCTAAAGCTGTATGGGTGTTACATGCAGAAACATAACACTCCATGTCTTCTCTGCCTCAAAACAAAAAATCTACTTATATCTAAAGACAAAAACACATTGGCATGCATTTGAAACTGAGTGCTGAAAATCACTAGTCTTTTGGAAAATGCAATTATGTACATAGAAAGTGCGTGGGAGTGTAAGAGCTTGAGAGACAGAGCCACATGGCATGGCTGTTTGCAAGTCCTACAAGCTTTTTTCATTTGAATCCATTCTAATTCCCAGAAACTGTTCTCCATGTGTCGCCTCCTCTGGGCATCTCCAATTTGTGAAATTGAAAACATCACCAAAATTTCAATTTTTTGGCTGATATTCAAAGAATGGGTGTTGCATTACCTTCTTATCCGGGACAGTCAGAATAACAACTTTCCGCACTGCAGCTTTTTTATCACAATAAACCGCAGTGAAATAATATAATTCTTTTATTGAGCTCTAGCAACTTATGTGTTGAAGTGTTCAGAATAGATTAATAAGTTTGGGTAGAGGAACCATAATAACCAGCCATTTAGCTGTGGAAACTCAAAAATAGCACAAGCTGCAGAACACAGCCCTGCAGTCCTTTGTCAGGTCTGGTAACACCAAGTTAAGCTTAAGCTAATACCTTTTAGAAAGGCATCCTCTAATAGGCTGAAGATTTCAAGTGCAAAACATGTCACACAGCCTTTTATAAAGTCTTCCAATGCCCAATTATGATCTCCTTTCCCTCATTAAAGATTATTGCAGTGGAATTCCTATTATCCATATTGTTGTCTCCTAGGATAAAAATGCCTTATAGAATAAGGAAAAACCAAACTATCTCTCACTCCTGCATCAGAAATTCTTCAAGTTCTGCATCACTTTATAAGTGCCCAGATATTCTAGTGATGGGCATGTCATAAGTATCCAGAGAATGTTTCCAAGGTGCATCCAGTGTATCTGTACATATGACTGAGGCATATGCTAGCAAGCTTTCCTGGCTGAATGTAGGTAGCACAAGCAATAGTAACAGTGCAAATGTGTTGGCACAGGCTTTGTCCAGGCTTTCCCATTACTGAGAACACATACCCTGGGGCTCTGCAGAGTCCCTCTGCTGGATGCCAGCCCAGATGAAAGCCTGTACCGCTTTATCTCACTGCTGTTGCTGCACAGGCTGCTGATGGTGGAGGGATGCCGGGCCAGGCTAAGGCTGCTCTGAACTTTGGTCAAAAGTCAGCGGGTAGAGGGTCCCCAGAGGTTCAGAGCACAGACGATGAGCAAGCAGTCTTGTTCTGGGAACCTTGCTCACTGCCTTTACCAGTGTAGCTGAAATAACCAGCACTGCTGACTGGAAGGAGAGCTGGGAAGTGACCAGCTTTGTCTCCCTCCTCTTCCTGTCATCTGCTTGCCACTGCTTACTTAGCTTTCTCCTGGTGGAGGAAAAACATGGACTCATGAAAGGGCCTTCTCTTACTGGGGTGACGACTGCTCAGGTGGTATGTGATGCTGCTGGTGCTGCCCTTTCGGCTGGACTTGGAGACATGTTAACTCTCATGAAAATTAGAGGAGCTCTTTCTCTTGCTTTTAAGACTGATTTTTGCCCTAATCTGCAGCCCACTGCTAAGGTATACCTTGCCTAACCCTAAACATGCTGCATGCCACAATCACACCTTATTTTGCCTTTTTTTTGGCAAAATGAGGTAGTGTCATGCTCTGAAGCAGAAAGACCTGTGCCTTTTGCACAAGGAGATTCTTACCTCTACATTGCATTGAAGGAAAATTAGATTTACAGTGTCGGTTACATTAACTGTTGTGAATGTAAAGAATGTTTGAGGGGAATTTAATAATTAAGCTGATTTCAAGGGCCTATCAACAAGACTGTCTGCACTTCAGCTCCATAGCAGAGCCTCTTGAGTAGAGAGTGTTCGCAAATACACGATGAAGTTGACAGATTAGAATGTGGTTGAAATTACTATAGATTGAAACAAAGTAGGCAATAAAAATGCAAACATTCTGAAGCATTTTAATAAGAGTACACTAAATCACCCTCAAACTGCATTCAGCAACACATGCCATGGGGATTTGGGGCTGCCTATCCAAACTGTCCTGTGCAATATTGCCTTTTCTTCACTGTCTCTATAAGGAGGCTTAATCTTTGCTGAAAGGTTCAGATTTGACACTAACTCCTCCTGTATGTTCCCTTAGGTTACTCTGAAGAAGCCCTGTATATTTAGGCCTTATTAGACATGGACCTTGACCTGAAGTAATTTGAAATCAACTGCAGTCTGTAGAGCTGGATGAATGTTTGGCAAAATGGTAGTCATTAAGATTAAAATGCTGAATGGAGGCTACACAGCTAAGTCACTGTACATTGAGTTAAATGCACACCACCTTGTTGTCAAGGTATTAAGGTATATTGCATAGAAAACCATGAGATATTTATTTTGAGTGGGCATTTTAACAAATTATTTTGCATTTTGAACACTTGCCAGACTCTCCTTTGGCTCAAAACAGTGTAAGCTTTTTGGCTTTGCTTATAGGCTCTTTGGCAGCAGGGTTTTTTTTTCATTTATTTTTTTCACTGAAGGCAATATCTGATCCATTTGTGATCTTTAACAACAACAACCTTTGAACAGAGCTTGCTCTTTCTTTCTCTAACATCACTGCTACCTGGCAAATCATGTACAAATGATTACCCTTGATTTGTAATACCTCCAGCACACAAAAGTGTTAATTGTCTAACAATGCAGCACAAATATGGACAGCAGTTTTGTCAGAAATGATCGCACCATTTCTTTCTTTATTCATTTGCTGGGTGCTTTTGTTAGCACCTGGAGGTGAGTTCCTTCAACATATTAGGAACCAGCAGTCATGCTGAGCAAAGCGATGACTCAGTCAAGCCCTGAAAGGTTCCTGCAGGGTGGCCATATCTGCTCACAGCCATCACAGCCATTAATGGCAGAAAATGAGCTAGAAAAGGCACAGGCCAGGTTCTCATGCCAGCCCGTGCAGGGCCTTGCCACCTGTCTTAGCCTTTAGGGCAGTATTCTCAAACCAATAGCTAAAAGGTGGTCTCCAAAAGGACTGCAACATTTTAAATGCTTCATCCCCACTCTTACTCTCATGCCTTCCAGAAGGAGGCAAGCTTTCAGGCAACCTATTTTGACTGAATGTTTTTGAAATATCACAAAAAATCCTAAAAAATTCTACTGGCCCTCCACAGGTTTCTGATAGCACCTGGTACACTGATAGTATTACTATATTTCAGGTGAAGCTACAGCTGAATTAGACTGACCTCAGTTGCTGGATCAATTACTGTAAAGCCTTAGCATGCCTCTTCTTTTGCTGATGAAGCAGCTCTCAAGATCATGTTTGTCATAATCAGTGAAGCACAGATTTTTTTCTCCATTAGTTTTCCCAAGAAGCCCCAATCTCCCTGTTTCCAGTTTGAGCAGTTCTTCAGGTTGCATATAATTCAAGTATCCTTACTTTTAGAGCTTACAACATTCAGAGCTTTTGATGCAACGTGTATGAGTCATGTATCTCAAAGTCTTTTTTTTCTGGGAATTCTAGCCAAATAAGGAGATCTCTCTTCTTCTACTTCTCTCTTTTTTTTAATTTTTTTTTTTTTTTAATTTGTGCCTCTGTAAAAAGATGAGTCAGTATCTGAAAGAAAAATGCCATAAATTTGAAACTTTGCCCTCAGGTGAAGCTGTTCCACTATTGAAAATTCTTGTGCTTTTAATTGTTTAAATAATAGAGTATCTGAAGACCTGCATTTTTCTTGAAAATGGGATAAAAACATTTGGTGTCAACACTGATTCAAGAAGTTCCAGAACGTGAAATAACTCACAAAAATACAGGAAGAGGAGAGAGGAGCAGGGACATGAGAGTGCTCCATTATAACAGAGATCACTTCACTTGCAGGTTGTTGAAGGACACTGGCTGAAAAAGAGAGAGGAAGTTCCAATTTTGTTTTGGAATACTATGTCTGAAAACCAGAAGTTATTGTTTACCTCATATTTCAAATAAATGTAATGATGTTTTCCCTGCAGCCATGATAATAAAGAATCCTTAAAAATATTGATTAGTCAGAGAAGGACAAAACCAGATTGAGGTAGTGAAAGGCAGAAGATAATAAGAATTGCTAGTCAAAGAGCATTTCGCACCTGATAATCCTGTTTTGTTCAATAAAAGTTCTTGCAGTATGTCCATCATCACTTTATAATGGGAAACCAAGTCAAAGCGAAAATTTCAGGTTTCAAATAACTAGTAAGTCTTCCCCATATTGTTTAATAAAAAAGTTTTTTCTTCTCTTTTCACAGTTTCGTTATTTATATTGTGTAGTTATGGTACATTTGAAAAGATGAGTAGCCAAGCTTTTAACACTCTAAGAACATGTTTACTTTTTAATAACATTTGGACCTTATTTAACCATACATAGAAAAAGATACAGAAAGAAATAATCCTGGACAATTTAATGTATTCACATTGGAAAATTAGGAGATCAAGGCCGGATATATATCTGTTTCTGGTGGGTCCAGACTTTCTTAAGGCAATGGGAACTCTATTTGGACGTCAACACGAGAAAGCTTGAAGTATTAACTGAGCCAAATGTTTACCGGCATTAACATACAGGTGTGATTTTTTTATTCAGTTTTCATGCTAAATCTAAATTGGGAAAGGATCTATTTTAGGTTACTTTTGTCAACAAAATATTATTAAATATGTGAATCTTTGAATAAGTTTTGGAAACATTACCCATTATACTTGGTAATTTGCCACACTGTGTGTTTCAGTATTTGAATTAAGTTCAGCAAACATATGAAGTGGTAACACATCCTATACTTACAAAAGATAGACTGCCACTAAAAATAAAATTGGTATGATAAAGCATTTTTATAATTAAGGAAAACTTACTGTTTTGCTGGAACGTATCACTTGACTATGAGGCTTGACTTCTATCTAACTGCTTCTTTCTACACATTCCTCCACCAAGCCACCCACCCAAAATTTGTTCTGGGCACTGTTCTGTAGCTCCAAAGGACGTTGCAGTCATTTGGGGTGATGTAAACTGGTCACTTATGAGAGCAGCTGTCAAGCTGTAGCTGCAAATCTTCTGTAGTGGTTATAGACAGATGTCACCTGGAGAAAGACTGGGATCCAGCAAGTCTCCTCAGCGATGCAGCGTGACGTTAAACACAGTTATAACAAACATGCAAGGGCTGCTCATTAAAGCAGCACTATACAGCTACTGGTTTTCATTCAGACAAGTGCAGTTGATAGTAAATGGGCATCAGTCTCAGCAAACCAATAAGCCAGGTTCAACCTGAGGATGGATTGCAGTCTAGTTGCATGTCAGATGTGAGTGAGTGAAAAAAATGCACAAGCAGCCAAGAGCTAAAATTCAAACTATCCAATATTTAAGGAGATGAGGGCTAACTGTATACAAAGGGACAAAGAAAGAAGAGGTTGTCAAGTGGGGAAACAACTGGACTGCTCTTGTGAGCTGCACTTTTTGCCAACTCTGAGGTGTCCATCTCAAAAGTCTAGGGCAGTTGTCAAGAAAGTCATCACCATAATATTCTGGGACAGCAAACCAATTTCTTTTCCCCTAGTCTCGTTCTCAGAAACGGCTGAACCTGCTTTTGGATGAAATTTTAAAACCGCATGCCCACAAAAACAGCCTAAAGTAGATATGCAGCTTAGGAAGTTTCAGCTCAGGTGACTTAAATTATGTTTAAAAAATGTAGAATAGGCTCAAGTGCTTTGAATGCTAGGAAATGACACTCTCCCCACCAATATTTAAATAGGATTAATTATATTGCATTTCCTGTGTAGTTGACCTGTGGTTCATATTTGTTGATACTCCAAGCAATGCATACAATAGGGCCTTGAATGACTTTAAAAATAAGTTTCTTCCCTGGTAGGTAACTGAAAAACCGATACTGTGGGATTTGATGTTTATTGTCTACCTTGAGAGGAAAATTGAACAAGTGGCAGGTATAAATTTTTTACTTCATTCATACTGAAAGATGCTCTGTTCCAATGTTGATAAGAGTCAGAAAAGAACTTACGCGTTTTTTTTTTCACAGAAATTATGCTTCTTTTCACTTCTTTTTCCTTTTAAGTTCTAGTTGCCAGCTCTGGGAATTCAAGCAGCGAATCAGGCTGGGGCTTAGTACATCCTCGCAAGTACAAGGCTGTGCAATTCAGATTGTCTCCTCATTACACATGGGCAAGTCATGCTCTCAATTATGAGAAAAGAGTGCCACAGAAAATGTAACATCAAGCTGCTACGAGTAATCAGATTAATCAGTGCTGGAGGCAGTCAGTGGTGACTCAAAGAAAAAGAAGCAGTGTACATGGAGAGTCTTTCCACAAAAGTGCACATGTTCCTTTTTATCTGCATGTCTGTGGATGGAGCCATGTATTTATATAATGAAAGATGATCTATTTCGTGAGTTGTATCTAGCCCAGAGCCAGGAGGATAGAAGCAGAGGAACGGAAGAGAAAAGTAGCAGTGAATCTATAGAGGGTCCCCTTGCTTCCCAGCCAAAATTGCCTGTAAACTAGGTAACTGATACACCACACTTACCATCCTACCTAGCAGTGTCTTACTCCTTCATCCTTGAGAAAACATATCATTAGCTCACTTCTCAAATATATAGCCCCTGATTCTACTATGGCTTTCTCATGCTGGACTCTACCTGTCCCAAAAATCAGCACCACACCTACGGACCTTAAAGAAAGTTTGCCTCAGAAGACTTCTGGGAAGTTATTACTCATCATAGCTAGGGCAGGTAAATACATCAAATTGCTAAATTCAGATGTGGCAAAAGTGTTGCAGGTAGTGGTCCAAGGTTGCTGTAGTTCATCAGAGTCTTCAAATAACAACAAGATACCTATATGAGGCTAAATGCTTAATGTTTCAATACCAAGATAATTTTCTGAACTGCTGTATTATGCACACTTGAATAATTACTTATAAATATAAATCACTATGGACTGTTAGCCTTTTGTTAAATGAAATCACTCGCTGAATGAATGAACCCTTCACATGATGGGGGAAGTGGTTTTGGTAAAACTGATGCCGAAGAGACCTGTGACTTCAAGCTGACTTTGTGGAAGAAAATGTTTACATGAAAATACAGGCCTAGGATAGACTTCAGTGTCACAGTAGACTTCAATTTCACAATAAAGTTAGTTAGAAAGTACCTTTGTGCGGTGATTTGCTGAAAATATAAACCTATGACCTTCTATTCAGTTACGTTGTGCCACATTATTCAGCTCAGTTTGAAAAGATAAAAATGTGACATCTGTTTTTATCCTGAGGTGTGAAATGCAGTTTAAGAAGCTGATGGATACATGACTACCATTCTCTAGAAATCCACAGTCACTTCAAATTTTTACTGTTGTGTGTTCAGATAACATATAATGTCTGGTATTTAAGAAAAGGCTAGGACTTCAGGCAGAGATATCCTAAATTAATGTTATTCTGAAGGTACTGGCAGGGAGATGATATACTGAGGGGTTATGTCAACATATATCTGCTTTGCTGACTAACCAGAAAGAGACCTCCTCCCAGGTGGAGTGGACTCAGATTGTCAGCACTAGAGGTGAGAAGAAGGATATAGGTCTTGCCTTTCAGGTCAGCAAACTGTCTCAAAACAAATGAGGTCCTAAGATCCAGCAATTGACTCCTTCTGAAAACAGGATTTGCAATATAAATGCAATTCATGCCAGCATTTGCAGTTTTCCTGCGCTTACAGATACCTGCTGACTTGAAACACTGGGTTTTGCTGTGAATTTGTCATCTGATTGAAGAGGTCCATTCCTAACACCTACAAAACTGAGAACAAAATGTATTAAGGAATTCATATTTTATCTTTGTATTCCCACAGAGATGTAACATACTTTTGTTATTTTAGAGTGTGAAAAAATGTGTGTATGTATGCATGAGTATATGAAAGCATGTGAAAATGTATCAAAAGAATAGAGCCCCAAAGCTAAATTGAGCCTAAAGTCTGTCCTGCAAAATTATTGACTGGTTAGTTCTGTTTTCTGAAAGACTCCAGAGAGGCCAAGCCACCACCCAAGTGTTATGTCTCATTTGAATGTTTGTGCTGAGGTGTCATCTATGTTCAGTGGGGAAGGACAGAGGAGACTGGCCACCACAGAAAATAGCTATCTGAATGATGGGATATTAATATCTTTCAGACTGTGTCTCTTGCGTACAGAATAATTTAATTTCAGAAGTAAAATATTCTGATGATATAGATGATTTCCCTGCCCCATACAGAGTTTTAAAACTGGGCCTGAAACTCATTGTCTATATTTATACAAACACCAGTTTCTTTTAATTAACTAGTGAACTGCCAGTTTTCAGTCTTACAGTAGGACTTGTATAGATTCATCTTCTCTCATTTCTGCCTGATGACTGGAATAACTGATGTAGTAACTCAGTGATTTGCTGACCTATTTTAGTAACTGCCTGTTTTAATCCTTCATTAGGGCTCAGATGTAGGATTTAGTTCAGCATAACAGGTTACCCTGCATCACAGGAGCTCTGTTAGGTGTCCATATACCCACTTTTCATCAACAAGAATTCAAAATACTGTGAACTTTATTTTACCACCTTTCACCATCACATTACTTTCTACTGGCTTCTTTGCGAATCTGAGTGTAAATCATCAATTTAAGAGCTAGATCCCATAAAGTATTTAGCCCATGCAATGTAAACATGCTAACATGGACCTTTTTAGTGTCCAGCTCTTGGGGTGGTGTCCAGAACCTTAAGTTTATGTTCCCTTTATAGTGCATGGGGAAAGCCAAGAAATGGCTTTCTGAAAAGCAGCCGTGTTGAGAATGGACATGTCTGTGCTAGACCAGGACTTCTACTGCCCTGTAATATTGATTAACCGAATTGTCATTCTGATGTCTGTCATGACTGAATGAAAGCATCTTGGGTGTTCACCTCTTTTTCATTTTCAGGGAAAAGTCATAGCATGATGCCAACTTCTTACAAAATGGATTGGGCTGCCAGATGGATAGTGTATTAGGGAAAAAAACGAGAAATGCAATCAAACCTATCAGGTCCAGAGAACAGATGTAATTTCTAGGTAAATTCAAAATATATGTAGGAATCTGGGACTTGACTTTTGATCTTTTGTCGAGGGGAAATAACAGGAAAAAACCCTCTTCCACCTGAATTAGACCTTCATTTCCACCTAAAGCAAAAACTTCCTTTAAGGAAGGGTGGATGCACATGCAAGGTCCCAGTTCCATATGGAAACCCCTGATCTAGGGCAAGGATTCAGACACATAAAATGAGTGTTTATAATTTAAATAACAAAATACCACAGAGCGCATGTTAATAAAAGATGAACAAAATGTTTTTTCCCTTTCTGACACTATACTATGAATGAGTCTTGAGCTGCTGTAATATGAAGTGAGGAACAAACAAGCACAGATCATCCTAATGTATGGAAGCAAGACTGATTTTAATTTATTGAACATAATATCCTTTAAAGTACGACCAAGTAAAGTCTATGTCTTGGTATGGTTTGGTCAAATTTTTGTTCAGTCTTCATTGACAATAGGTGCCTAAACTTCTATTGAGCATGCACAGAGATTCGTGTCTATAATTTGCCATAAAGTTAATGGGAGTTCTTCTGGAAACACACATGCGTCAGTGGGCTTGAATAAATGCTGACTGCTCATGACCTTGTGCAGATTCTTTAATACATAAGAAATACAGACAAGCATTTTTATGCTTACTTGCTCATAGAAATGAGGCAGTTTCTTTTTTCCTTTTTTAATCAATATATAAAAGAAAGCAGACATACTGCCACCTCATCACCTCTGATTCTGTAGGGAACAATAAATGGAAAAAGATTTGAAATATACACACATCAATTGTTGGTGTGAGTCATCCTCAGGAATAATGGTGATAATGAGAATAGTCTATTGTGCATCTAACATGACATCTCTATTTCTGATGTAGGTTTTTCTTCTGCTTTTTGTTTTTTTTTTCTCTTTTCTTTATCTGTGTGGAGTTTACAATGGCTCTATCATAAGTCCCTTTCTGTATCTGTTACAGAAAAGGTGAACAGAAGGAAAAAAAAAAAAAGATAAAATTCAGTATTTTAAGTATAATCCTGATGCAAACCCATCCTAAGTAGTTGCTAACTTTCCCTGGCTTTTGTTGTCTTTGAACTCATTCTGTATAGAGTTCTATAAAAAAGAGACATTAGTGTACTCCATTAAAAAAAAAAAATGAATGGAAAAAGCATTGTGCAAAATGTCTTTTTGCCAGAGTAGCAGATGACAGGACTTCCTATGTGAAAGAATACGTTCCCCTTTTTTCCATTTCTGAAAACAACTACATTCTTGTTATGAAAGTTATTACCTGACATAATTAGTAATAGAAGACAATATCAGAGATTAATTTTGCTACCTATCATGTACTTCAGTCTACTCTAGTCTGTTCTGGTACAGACCATTTAGACAGAGATGCATATAAAAAGAGTCATGTAGATGCTCACACAGAAGCATGCACTGCGTTCCTTCCTCTGAGCATGCTGAGTTAATGATCTCTCTCCATACTCCCCATACCTCTCTCCATATCAAGAGGAAGATATAACTGCAGTTAGAAGAGGGAGAAATTGTTTCAAATGCTACTGGATATCAAGATATATCTTTTGGCTTAAATGGTCCCCAGTGAAGTAAGTTTTATCTTTCCCCAAGAGAAACTGCAATCTCCAAAAGAATTCACAAGGGCCTTTAGAATCATTCTGGATTAACAGAAAATCACCTCAGAAGAGATTTTGACAGTCCGTATGACCATAAAAAAGGCTGGACGTACAGAAACATTTTAATTTTACCTTTTTTTTTTTTTGTTTTACTGGAGAAGAAGGAAGAAGCTAAATCTGCTTAGATTTATTTATTTCTTGCAGAAAAGGATTCTTGTACCAAAATTATTGCAGAATATAATAGAAAACATTGGTGGTTGTTCATTGTAAAAATGGTGAATTTATACTCAGGAGAAACAGGAAAATAGAAAAAATAAATTGGTTAATAACCGTATAACTTTGACATTCTCCTGACCCAAAGAAAGGAAAGAAAGTGATGTGTAAAATCACTTGTTGGTGTAGCAAAGTGTCAGTTTGGTACTGGTAAGCATTTAATCAGCATTCTCCTTGATACATTTAATGTGACTTCAGTGTTTTCCTTGAGATCCATGGTTAAGTGATTGATATTGAATTCAGGAGAGCACAAGTGCCAGTCACAAATAATCAGCTCTGTTTAGTGCCCGCATTAGCTTGGCTCCCATGAATAATTCTCTGTCTGGCAGAAGATGTTAAGTAACAGCCGGTAACTGTCCTCAGCAGCTGAGGCAAACTTCCAGCAAAAAACCAGAAACCAGAAAACACAGCTAGTATACTTTAATATGTTCAGTCTAATATAAAACTTTCTCATATTTTCTAGACATTTATGTATGAAACCAAACTAAGTCCTCTGTTGTTTTTCCCCCTCTTCTATTTCAAAACAAAGTCATTTACTGCCTTATTTTCTGTTGCCTATTTTCAGAATGCATTATTCACCAGTCAGGCCCACACTTCTCTCCCCAGACTAATGGAGGACATTGGGCACACACTCAAAGGAGAGCAGCACCCTCCAAGGCTGGTGAGACACCTGTTTCACATCGGCTCGGCTAGACCCAATCTGTGCCACCCCTGTTTTAGAGGTGGATTCTCCAGGAGAGAGATGATGTGACCCCAGGTCACAGCAGAAAGTGGTGGGGAGAGTGACATTTCCTGGCTGTTGACTCCATGGTCTCCTCTGGCATCACCTATTGCTCGGGGCAAACAGACCTGCTGCAACCTGGTGGTATCCCTGGCGCTACATAAATTAGAGAAAAGCAAAACTGGAACAGTTGCAAAGCCAAGCACTCCAAAGTGAGGAAATGCCAGAATTAAGGTATCCTTTACCTGCAGAATCAGATATCTTCCATGCACATCCACCCATCTACACAAATATTTGTGCTGTGGCACTGTCTTTAATCGCACCGTAGCATATACTTTTTGACTGCATTCTCTAATTATAGAATGATTAGAAAGCAAAAGGCTGGAGACAGAACACATGGCTTGT
This sequence comes from Pterocles gutturalis, assembly GCF_000699245.1. Classification (NCBI taxonomy): domain Eukaryota; kingdom Metazoa; phylum Chordata; class Aves; order Pterocliformes; family Pteroclidae; genus Pterocles; species Pterocles gutturalis. The sequence continues at coordinate 27,278 of NW_010121221.1, forward strand.
CCCTGTGGACACATGTCCACTTTGCAGGGGTCACTGCAATGCTAGAAGGTTATCTACTTGATTAAAAGGCACTTAATTACTCTTAATAGGGTGTAAAGGAGCTGGGTGAATTAAGTTCTCTTTTTTTTTTTTTTAAGACGTTTTCAATCTCTAACTGAGTTGTTGTAGTTACAGCTGAGGAGTTTGGGAAATGTACTAGTGAAATTGATTACTCAGACATGTGTGACTATGATTCATCCAAGAGCTTGGAAAAGAAAAGATGCACAAGTTCTTCACCAGCCCCATAATTTCTTCCTTTATTAGTTTATTTGAAACAAAGCTTGGACAACACAAAAATAATTTGATTTTATGGTAGCCATAGGCAGAATAAAAGACGTTCTTATATACCTACCCATGACAGAATTGTAGGCTAAAGATTCAATTTAAAACAATGGTTTTCCTCACTTCATTTGCTAACCATTTCGAGGACACAACATTCTCGTTTCTTTCAGGCAATCATAGGTTCTGTGGAACTGGAAGATTTGTTCTCCTGTTAAAACAACAGGCTAGCTACTCTTAACATCTTTTGTCTGGCAGTAGCTAGTTATCAAGTACTCTAAGGAAACTTAAAAAGACGATTGTGCAATTGAGCAACAATCCACCCTTGAGGATTTCAGAAGAATTTGCCTAATGGGAAAGACTGGCTTGTGGGATGAAGGCAAAAGTACTGCCAAAGCACTAGTGTTTTGTTTTCTCCTGAATAAGAGAGTTCTGGATGTTTCCACAATGCATAAACTCTTCAGTTTCTCTTTAAAATATTTTAAACTTTAGAAACATTAACACTTCCAAATGCTCACTTCATAGGCATGATCATAGCTGACATATGAAAAGTATCGTTGAATTATCCAACCTTGCAAATAGTTTTCTTCTCCTCTTCCTCCTAGGTCTTAGCCATTTTTTGACTCAGACGCTAACTTTGCGCTTTCCTACACACAGCCATGACATAGGACATGACTAAATGAAACTCTAGTTCCTGGCTTGCAGTTCTTGGATATTAACTGTGGGGTCTTCTGCATGCTTGATGGCAGCTCCCATCTGGAAGTGGCATTCCCTTTGAAAGCAAGGGTAGTGAATAACACGATGAGTAGGCAGTCTCTTTAAAGTCTTGTTTTTCAGGGCAAAATCACTATTGGAAAAAATACCTTTTTAAAACCAAAATGTATCATGCCCATTTTTAAAGTGCCTGTCTGCCCTCTGCGTGGGGACCTTGAAAGGATGAACTCCCTCTAGGCTTTTCCACAGAGCCTCCCCCTATCAGCTTGTCTCCTTGCAACAGTTTTTGATCTGCCCTGGGCATTCCTCAGTGACTCACCACCATTTAATGGGGAATAAGATGTTTCTAATTGTTTTTAATCCTTTTGACCTTCTTCCTCAACTGAGAACCTGGAAGCCTGCCATTGCACTTCAGTGTAGTGGCTTAGGGCAAGACAAAGTCTGTAGGCAGAGGTAATTTTTTTTTATTGGACCAATTACTGTGGCTGGAGAAAATAAATAGCTTTCAGGAATGCAAGGTCTTGTGCAGGTCTGAAATGGAAGCTGAAAACTTCAAAGATAAATGCAAGTAGAGAGGAATTAGTCTGAACTTAACTTCTTCATGTTAACAAGTTAGATTACCTAAAAGGAAAGGCAGCTGGTACCTGCGGAGACAGTATGTTAGCGGAGGGATGGGTGATATATCATTGGCTCAAAAAAATTACCTCTACTTTATGAGGTTATTCCAGAAGCATAGTAACCTCCTAGAGGATGTGACCATCAGTAACCATTTGACTAAGATTCACCATTCCAAACACACTGTAAAAGGTATGTATGAGAATGCTAGAAAAACTGGAAAATAATATGCTTTCTCTAACCACTCCAAAATGATGAGATACAATAAGAGACTAAAATGAGGTGCTTCTGAAGTTTCGCCAACCGTTTTGGAACTGAATCCAAAATGCTATCAAAATAACCATGACAGGCACCAAATGCAAGAACCAACTAATGCAACAGGTGCCCCAGCCTTGATCTTGTAAAGAACCATATAAACACCTTCAGTCAATGAAAAATCTGCTAACCTAAGGTGAACTGTCTGCTCCAAAAGGCCAAATGTCTCCTTAGAAGAACAATCAGATGACACACTTGTATACAGGGAATTAGAATGACTCTTTTCTTCATACTTCTTCCTCAATGAACCAGAAGTTAATTCTAATACCACTCCTCCTATCGCAACTTCAGAAAGAAGACAAGGAAACATATTGGACTTGAAATCAAGACAAAAAAACCCCTCTTGGACCACTATATTGACTACTTCAGGAAAAGAATTGAGAGAGAAATAACAAACGAGACATCATTGCATTTTTTTCCTGTCTCACAAAGAAAGCCTGTCCTAAATCACAAATGGTACAAACATGCAACTGTATGACACTCTGACTAATGAAGTCAAGGAAGACACTGTGCAGAAAATAACACTTTCTCCTCAGTGAAATAGTTATTGAACTTAACTACCTCTCCATGATAGTATTGTTGTGTCTACCAGGAATGTCCCTGGCCTGTTCTCTATCTGATAGCATCCTGGTTTGTCCTCAATATGTCCCTAAGATGAACATCAACGTCTTGTGCTTGAGCCCATACAAATCATAGAATCATAGAATGGTTAGGGTTGGAAAGGACCTTAAAGATCGTCAAGTTCCAACCCCCCTCCCATGGGCAGGGACACCTCCCACTAGACCAGGTTGCTCAAAGCCTCATCCAGCCTGGCCTTGAATACCTCCAGGGATGGGGCATCCACAACGTCCCTGGGCAACCTGTTCCAGTGCCTCACCACCCTCACAGTGAAAAACTTCTTCCTAATGTCTAGTCTAAATTTACCTTCTTTCAGCTTATACCCGTTACCCCTTGTCCACTCACTACACTCCCAGATAAAGAGTGCCTACCCATCTCTCCTGT
>NW_010121222.1:0-1429 GCF_000699245.1 Pterocles gutturalis
CCAGAAAGCCAACCGTGTCCTGGACTGCAGCAGGTCGAAGGAGATGACTCTCCCCCTCTACTCTGCTCTTGTAAGACCCCGCCTGGAGTACTGTGTTCAGCTGTGGGGCCCCCAACATGAAAAAGACCTGGACCTGTTGGAGAGAGTCCAGAGGAGAGCCACAAAAATGGTCAGAGGGCTGGAGCACCTCCCCTATGAGGACAGGCTGAGAGAATTGGGGTTTTTCAGCCTGGAGAAAATAGGCTCCAAGGAGACCTAATAGCAGCCTTCCAGTACCTGAAGGGGGCCTACAGGAGAGATGGGGAGGCACTCTTTATCAGGGAGTGTAGTGGGAGGACAAGGGGCAATGGGTATAAGCTGAAAGAGGGCAGATTTAGATTAGATATTAGGAAGAAATTTTTCACTGTGAGGGTGGTGAGACACTGGAACAGGTTGCCCAGGGAGGCTGTGGATGCCCCATCCCTGGAGGTGTTCAAGGCCAGACTGGATGAGGCTTTGAGCAACCTGGTCTAGTGGAGGGTGTCCCTGTCCATGGCAGCGGGGGTGGAACTCGATGATCTTTAAAGTCCTTTCCAACCCAAACCATTCAATGATTCTCTGATTCTATGATTCTATACAGCCCTTTGTGAGTATTCCTGCTACAGGGGAAAGTCTGAAATTAAATTTTGCTTAGAAGATGCAATCCTCTCAGTCAGTGTGTGGCTCTCACTGTCTCCCTTGAAGTGCTGTAGTGTTTTCCTTCATGTTCAGTCAACTTCCCTAGCTGAAGATAGATTTCAGGCCAGGACTGCTCTTGCTCAGTTATGGTGGTTTATTTGACATGGTAGTTTAAAAGACTAGTTCTGCAGTCCATCCAGCACTGTGGATGGAGACTTCAGTGCTCCATAGCCATTTGTGGGAAACACGGAGTGCAGCCCCTCTCCCGGGCACCACAGCATTCCGATGGGGCAGTTGGGTCATACAGGGTGGTTTGTGGTGAAGGAGTTGATATGTGTATTGTAATGGCAACAAGATTAAATTTGATTAAAATTTAATGCAAGGATGGAGTGCTGCTCTCAGGAAACAGGAGGTTCACATCATGGGGATGCTATGTAGCTGGGACAACAGGGTCTGCTTGGACCTCAAGCTGAATGGAAATCTGGCAATGTGATGCAGGTACAAAAAAGACCAGTGTTACTCTTCTGTGAAATGTGGGGAGGTAATTGGTCTATGCAACTAAATAACTTCAGGTCTCAGAAGTACAGCTGTGTCTAGCTGTGGACACTGCACTCGAAGCACTGGTTGAAGAAAGAGTTTTGGATTGCAGCAACAGTTCTTTGATATCTAGAAATATATCTATGGAGGAATGTTTTATTTAAAATTTAATTTTTAAAAAGTATTTAATTGTGGATTACAGTCGACATCTGTCATCATGTAAGGTATTGCTGGA
>NW_010121222.1:1460-19831 GCF_000699245.1 Pterocles gutturalis
TTTAAACATCAGATTAGAAAAAATATTTTCAGAGATGGTCTATGTATGTACCGTTCATCAGAGCAAAAGAGTCAGATGTCTTAATATCCCTTCTATGATTTTGTTTGTCATCCTTTTGCAGAAAAGTGCCACCTCTTTACTTTTGCTGGGACTCTGTATTTTTTAAGGGGTTCCTAAGAAAAAAATATTTTCACACTGTACTAAAAATCTCTCTACTGAAACAGTTTTACCTGATATATATATACCTTTTTGCAAGGACTGATGAGCTGAAGATTTAGGGGAAAGATGTGAGAACATCCTTAAAACAAACTCCACTATTTTTCTTCAACAGAATGAGCAGAATATTAGGTCAGCTAAAAATATGCTGCACTTCAGAGAGCTTCCATGGATGTTGAGGACTTTAAATAACATGGTACTAGCAATATCTTTAATTACCTCTGAATGAGAGGCAAAGCTTTAGCTTATGTCACCTGTTTTAACTATATTTGACAGTGGGGAGTGAGGGGAACAGTAAAACAAAATGTGTTCAATGCACCAAAGTATCCATTCTCTTCCTGCTACTCATTATTCACCATTTCTTTGCCGAGTTGCTTCAAAATAGAAGGGATGATGTCTCCATGGAGTCTGACACACAAAAAAAGCCAGTTTAAATCTCAGATAGTATTCCTGTAGAGGTTTATATAGATTAACTCAATTAAAAACACTGCATTGTTGACAGTGCAAATATTGTATTAGAACTACTCTGTATTGCATTGTGGTTTTGAGAATTATCTGAGATGAGAGGGAAACTGGCTCACAAACTAGCATACTATCTTGGCTAAACACCGAGGCTGGTTTTTCTCCAGTGCTGCTTCGTAAAGCAAAATAAGATGGGCAGCAATAAATTGAGTCAAAGAGGTAAGAGGAAAAGTAATCACATTGCATACTGCATCCAGACATCTTTGCTTGCTTTGTGTCTGTCTTATTCAGGGCAATATATTCCTTTCTGTTACAAGGCATGGAAGAAATCAGACAAAAATACCAGCTCTATCCAGATGGTTACTTTTTGGGAGGGAGCAGAAGGCATTCAGTGCTCTGTTTTTCTTTACAGGCATAGCAGGATTCACTCTGTATAGCACAAGTGTATTGGATCCTCCATTTGTTTTGTTTTGTTCTGCTGGCATGGGGCAGAAGAGGGAACAGAGGAGCCAAGGTAGCCAGGTGGATGTGGAGAAGTCAGAACTTTATTTGCCAGTATTCTGGACAAGGAACATGTACAATTGTATTCCTCCTTTGTCTCTGAAAAAATCCCAAGTTTCCCATCCCACGTGGATGTAAGGATAGACCAGACAAAATATATCCAGTTGACAAAGCAGAAAAACATTTTCTTACAGGAACCACCATTGTCAGGGGTAATTGATTATAAGATGCACTTTTCTGGAAGTATTCCGCTTAAGTCCTTGAAAAGTTCATTGCACAGTATAATAGCTTTGGTGGAAACTGATACCAAGACTAAAAAAACTTTTTCTGTTTTTCACTCTAGAGGATCACTGTATATAAATTGGTTTTTTTTTTTTTCAATACATACATATCATTTGTTGCAATTCAGCATAGTCTTTTTCAAAATACTTCTACAGTGTCTTCAAAAGCTGAAATAGAAATGCTTAGTGCATTTTCAATTGTCGATTTATGATAGATTGGTTCCAAAGTAATCTGGGTGAAAAGGGATAAGAAACAGTTTGGTGGTATTAGTTGTAGAGAGGCCTTGCTCTCTGCAGGTTATCACCTGGATGGTGCAATATCAGTATCATAAGAGAATCCTGTTCTTGCTATGTCTCTGCTTCAGCTCACTTATTTGAAGTGAGTCTTTTTGTAGAGCTCTCAAAGATCTCTTCTCTTCCCATCCAGTATTTTTTGAAGAAACAGAATAAGTTGTTTCACTAAACCTTGAGAGACCTGGTGAAAAGAATTGAAGGAACTAGGCAGAGTTGCAGGTAGCAGCATTCCTCCCTCTGTGTTGATTATATTCTGGCGGCTTCACATCAGGAACTACATGTTGATTTACTTAAGTTTGGAGCACTTACAGCTGTAGCTGGGGCCAGTTTAATAGGTACTGTGGTGTAAAGGTGACAAATGCAATATAACATGAAGTAATCTGAAAGATCAGTCATAGGCTTCTCAAATTTGGTTGCCCAAAAGGAGCTGACACTTTTGATCATTCTTGTCTTAATCTTCGTGCTTCTGTTCTCGACGTGTCAGATACATGAAAGAAAATGTGCTCGGTCAATTGTAAACAATGGAGGTAGACAAAAACTTTCATTCAGGTATATTTACATGCCCTTAACTTAAAAGTATGTTTAATTGAAATGTGTTACATCTGTTGTATTGCAATAAATTGGTCTTTGTTGGTGACAACAGAATAATGTATTTTCAGTTGTGGCTTAAGCAGACAGGAAATTTGCTTGTGGGTAATTAGTGGGGTTTTGTGGGGTTTTGTTGGGGGGGTGGGTGTGGGTTGTTTTTATTTTTTCAACAGGAATGTCAGAAACAAGGGAGAAAATATAATGGTATTACATAGAGGAGAGATTCCTGGGAAACACTGAAGGATGCTGTGGGAGGTAGAGGTCTAAGCATAGGTGTTAGGTTCCAAAACTAGGCATGAATAATTTTCCAAAAGACAATGGAAAGGTGCAGAGTGGGAACACATCTGATGTAAATTACTGATGCTTTTTAGGAGATTCCGTGGTTGTCATGAGCACTAGCCTCTTCGTGTTGATGGTTGTCTGGTTTTGTTCGTTAGTGCTGTGCTCCCCCATTCCACCAGCTCACAGAGTGCTCACAGAGGAAAGAAACTGCACCACTAACAAAATGTGTCAGTTCACTGAAAAGGCACTTTATGTTTTGTTTAACTGCCTTGAACAGCTATTTTGTATGAACAGCTATTTTGAACCAACAGCAATGGGTGAAATAGAGCAAAGAAAGTGTGGGCAAAGCTTGGGTTCTCTCTCTGGTGGTACAAATGGAAATAGGGACTCATCTCTCTACCTAATTCTTTGAAAGATCAATTTTCCATCTCCTGGGCACTGTGTTCGTTTGTCTTTGCAAAGGTGAGCTGCATGCCAGGATTCCCGTGGTGGAGTACTTTTTGTTGTTGACCAGTAGCAAATGTATACCAAGAAATAATAATCAAGTGCATTTATAATCATATATTTGACTTAGCTACATCTTGCTTATTTAAAATATTTATTAATTACATTTCAAATACTTCTTCTGACTTGCTAACTTGTTTTTAATTAAATCCTTGTTAAGTTGATTGACTTAATTGAAATAAATGCAACACCCTGATGAGAACTGGGTTATTTTGAATCCAGTTAACCTTCAAATGAAGGGTTTTTTTCTGCAGTGTAATTACAATTGAGATTAGTTTATTATGCACATAATGAGTGACCTTTCGTCTTGTCCAAGGTAAATAAATATGCAGAGGTATTTGCTGCATGAGCAGAAAGAACACAAGTTTTAGTATAAGATACAAACCTACTGTTTGTTTTGTCTTTTGGGGCTCTCTCTTGTTTAGACAGGCATGCTATTTTTATTGGTATAGTTATGAAAGACGTGAGTCAGGAGAGAGGCCCTCTTGTCAGGTGCTGTGCAGAACCTCAAAAAGAATAAATGGATTCAGCTACTAAATCAGGCTTCGTTTCTGACTGTATCTCGTGTTTCCTAGGCTTCCTCTGGATGTCCTTGTGCTACGTCTTGAATAAAAATGAAGCTTCAAAATTGTAGTTTCTCTCTCTTTCCCCTTCCATCAGGCTTGTCAACGCTCTTTAAAAAAGAAAGATGAAAAGCCCTAGTGATTGCTGTGTATAGGCCTCAAGTGCACAATCATTCCCATCAAGGCTTCTCTGTTTTTCAAGGCTCCATTCATTGGGAATAGTTCTGTTAATTGTATTGTTATATATCCTCATACTTCATTTAAATGCTGATGTGGGATACAGTACTGCTGTGTTTTAATGAGTGTGATAATGACTTGAGGCATAGCATGCATGTAGAGAGAACTGCGATGAAAAATATAATTATACTTTAATTGACAGTATCTGTGTGATAGAAAGCATCACAGTTTAGCAGACATAGATAGCATCAAAATATAAAGACTCCTGCCTTTACATCAGGGTGCCCTTCCTTGGTAAGTTATAAGTTGTGTTTCTGGGTGTATCACACAATGACTCTGTGCATTGTTTTCATCAGCCATCAAATAGGGAATAGGCATTCTTATTTACTGTTGTAAAGTAACTCAATTTCAAACTTCCATGTAAATATCTTGGTACCATTTTTCCTGTCATTATGGCAATGTGATATTAAATACTGAAAGCAGAGACCAAAGGGGTCTCCTTCACTGAGTTTTCTTAATACCAGTATCATCAAGACCTGTTTGTCATCAAAATCTGAGGAAAGGACAGGCTAATGCTCTTCAGTTGGTAACTCCTTATAATCAATTTTTTTCATTCCATAAAAAATCCTGCATTAGTGTTTTACAGTCTGCAGAATAGTACCAGTGTAAATTCTGTAATGCTTTTTTTCAGTATGCCTGGAAGACTTCTTTCAAAATGCAGAATAATATCCTGCAATACATGCATTATTTTCTAAAGACTAGTGGGACAATTTAAAATTAATAATCAAACTGAGGCCTCCTTTAGAGGCAATTTTTGTGTTTTAAATTGTGTAGCTATACCAAGCCGTTTCTTTGATAGATTGGAGGTTGTATGAACTACTGTGCTTACTGAATCTTCCTGTTCAGAAGACTACTGTTTGTGCTTATTTAAGGTTCAGAATACATTAATTTGTAACGGTAATGGAATACTGATTTAGGCTATACACTGGGAAAGTAAGAAGTTTTCATTCATATTATCCAAGTGCAGATTATAGATGAGGGAAGGGAGATTGAACTGGATTCTATATAAAACATGTTTGCATGGGCTTTTCCTCAAATTCAAAAGCAAAAGCTGTAGGAGTAATATTTTCCTTTTGTATTTTAACAGCATAGTAATGGTCCCACACACACTAGAATTCATTGCTATTGTCACCTGTCTCTGCTAATCAGGTTTTCAGTGTGAGCTGATATTAAGTTGTTAAGATATCATTCAAAGTCAGATGAAAAAAAATTTAGGTGCTGATTAGCTTATGGAATGACTAAGTCCATAAGTGTTAGTTTGTGTGCAAGAAGGATTTAATAATATAAAAGTAAAAATTGATGATTTCACAAAACAAGAAGTCATGCATTTTTTTGCTTCAGTTGTCTGTGGCATATATTTTCAATAATCTGACCCTGAGCCTCCCCAGTGAATCACTGATGGCTTCCTCTTTTACTTATTCCATTGCCTTACCGAGGCTTTTTTTTTTTCAAATAAATTGCAAACAAGCATTTAAAAAGGCAAAATAAGGACCTTTCTATTGTATAATATGCATCATGGTGTAGCAGTGATCAAAGTCACTAGTTATTTGTGTCCGGCAAGATACCAGTGCAGAATTCAGAATAGTAAATACAAATAAATATTGATCCTTAGTAATAGCAGAGAGGGCAGAAGCCATCTGAAGAACCAGCTGAGGACAATGTGCTGCACCACCTTGAAACAAACAGCTCTCATGAAAAAACTTCAAGTTCTGACTCTGAACTTGCTTACTTTGGAGATTTCTTTGGATTTTTTTACTTTACATTGACTCCAGGTTGTACACATTAAGGGTGTTTTATGTAAATATGACAGAGTTGAGGCACCACGAACCCAAGCACATGTGCCAGTATCTGTCTCCATTGGCCAATGAATGCGTGTTAGTGAAGTTCCTCATCTTAAATCTTTTAAGATACAGATGCCCTTAGTTATAGATGGCATTAGATCTTTTTTTAACCAAAATAATCTTTTTTTGTTTAGTTTTTGCTGTAGTCCTTGCTGTTTGAGTGGCTTGGAGGAAACAGCTGATAGTCAAAATCTATGAACTGCTGATGGTTTCCTGAATTGATCTTAATGGTCAGGCAGGTGGCAAAAGTAAGCTTACCACATGGATTGGCTACTTATATCTAGCTTATAAAGGTTAAAACATCCTGTTATTTTTACCTCATGCTTGCCCTAGCCACCTATTTTCTCTTGAGTTTTTGAATGTGCTTTCTTGTTGTTGTTTGTTTAAAGATTTTCAACTCTTTTGGAAGACAGAAAAGTTTGCAGTTGTTCAGGGCTTCTGAGTACTACTTGCATAGTGCTCAGTCACCAGTAGTGACTGAAAATTATTCTGACTTCACTGCTCTTGGAAAATCTGCCTTGTGGCTTGGTTGGGGACCATCACAGTCTGCTCTAGGTAGCACCTGCCCTGACACTTTCAGAAGGTGCCTGTGCCACCCCTTGCCAGCACTTCTAGGGGAGATCAGCGCTACATGGTGTGGCAATGGAAGGTTGCTTCTGGGTTAGGGATGAGATGTGTTTCATGGTTGGTTTGAAAATGCTCCCACTGCTTCTGGCTGGGCAGTAATTTGTTTTGAAGACAGGATCTGAGTCTGTGGCTGTCAGTCTAATGCTGTAAATTAATATTAAGTACACTTTCAAAAGTCAATAATATAATTTAATAAAATACTTTTTAGAATACGTTTTAATATTGCAAGTGTTAAGTGGTGGTAAATTATGTTGTTTAAAAAAAAACAGAAAAAAGAGACTCTTCAAATTAAAAAGTAAAGTAGAAATGAAAAGGACAAAGCTATTATGATTTCACGCCACTCAGTTCTCAGATGAATATATATTACTACTGTTGTACCAATAGAGAGATATTACTATTTTAATTCCTATTATGTAGGCAATCAATTAAAATATTGTACCTGTCAGTTTGCCCTTGGTCTCTCTAAAGGGCTCTTATTTAAGTTTTCTTGCTCCTTAATAAGTTGGTTCTACTTGGTTGAAGCTTTGAAGAGATGAAATTTCTTTTCTCTGGCAAAGAATAAGATCAAAGTTATGCTATCTTGAGGCGTTGGTATTTTCTTAATTGGAGCAACTTTTCTCCTCCTTCTTAGAAGTCCTGTGTAGAAATTAAAGTACAGCTTTTCTTCATGTCCTCTGTTGCTCTTTCTCACCCAGATGATCAGTTGCAAGCTGTATTTGTTTGCAAGGCTTTAGACCCTGTGGTTTTGGAATGTGGTTTCATCTTTTTCCTCTTTAAGATCTTATGTCAGGAGCCTCTGGGGAGGAAGCGCAGCCTCTTTTCTTTCCATCACAATGCTCAAAATTGTGCTGTTGTGTTTTTCCTTCAGAAAAGGAAGTTTCTTCTACTTAGGTATGTTCAGATGGGGAATGTTGCTGGGAAATGTTTTAATGTGTTATTCTGATCCATTTATTCTCACAAGAGTTAACCCACTCACAATTTATGTAGACTATATGACTAATAGATTAAAGATTAACCTGTCATATTCCTGTTCTGTCAGAATCTTCTCTTTTTTTTTTTTTTAACTGTAAGTTACAGTATCTGCCAATATTTTTAAATCTAAGGTCTGATATCTGCCAGTTGGTAGCCACAGGCAGAATGGCTATATTTGTTCTAAACTCACATCAAATTGAAAATGCTATGATTTTGATATGCTTCAAGTACTTTGATTAAAAGAGTCAAATGCACAATAAGGTTTGTCCATGGTTGTTTCTTTGATGAATACACAAACACAGAGTTGTGATTTACCAAAGGCTGCTGTGGTCAGGCAGTGACCTTTGCAACAAAGAGTGGGTTCTGTCCTACAGCTTCTGTGTGGTGCTGGGCAGGTGAATTAATATTTCTGTGTCTAAAGTCTGCTTCTTTAAAAGGGGAGCCAGAATCTTCATTATTCTCTTATTTGCTGAGAACATGTGATCTTAATGACTAAGACTTTCATACAGTCTGTAATACAGTTATTCTCCATCTCGGCTGGATTATTTAGGCCAGAGAAAGTTTTAGTTTACAAAGTACAAATACCTATTATGGTCTTGTCGAATGTAGATCATTAGAAATGCTACCAAGTCGTGAATGTCAATGCCTTACAATAGGCAGAGGATAGGGAAGAGACTATGTCTGCTCCAAAGCAATATACTGTGTATGCATTTCCAGTTATATGGATGCCTGAGTTGCCTTGGGAGGGGGAAATTCCCATTTTGTTCACCTGTAGCTTATTTTATTCATTGTAGAGGTCACTTTGTGACCTCTGTTGTGAACTTCCATTTCCTACTTGTCTGTTAACACAGTGGTAATGTCTGTTAAAAAGTTGATGATGAATTTTGCTGATGCTGACTTGGCTCCCTTTTCTCTAAAAGTACCCAAACAATCACTTAATTTTTGTTTTGCGGAGGGGAAAAAAAAAAAAAAAAAAAAAAAAAGCACTGTTTGGACTGCATTATTCTGCATTAAACCTGCTTTGTCCATTCAGTTTTATGCTCCTTGTGGTTGAGGTCCTTCATTGCTCAGTATGTTATCTGTTGCTATAAGACTGCACATATAGAAATGAGAGGAGTTGCAACAGATCATTATCTGTTGCTATAAGACTGCATATAGAAATGAGAGGAGTTGCAACAGATCTACGTGTCCTTTAAAACACCCCCATAATTAAGACCAAGTTCCTAAGGAGCCTGAAATACTTTGTTTGAGTGGGACTTGACAGTGATGCCAAGGGCTTAAAACAGTAAAGATCACAACAAATAAGTTCAACATTTTATCTATACCCCTTAAGCATTCTCCTAGGTCAGTTTTTAAGCATGTTCCTTTTTAATTACAAAAGGTATTAATTAAATATTTAAATATTAGGATGTCTCAGGATCAAGGCTGTTACATAAAGCCATGGACAAAAATGTGTTGTTGGAGCAATTTGGATATATACAAGAAACAAATAAGCTTTTCCCCTGTCTGTCTTTCTAGGGTCTGATTTACTGTGATTTCCTTGTTTTCCTTTTCCATTAACTTAAAGGACTTGTATGTATAAGTCCCATTAATGTCAAATTAGCTATATCTGCACTCCCTGTGAATTTGATACAGGCACTCTTGGATGCTGCTGCCATTGATAGCTTCTGTGAGCCGAGACCTATTTACAGAGGTAAAAATAAAACACAAGCACAAGAAACTGAGGAAAGTTATCGTGATAATCTATGTCTCAGTAAGTACTGTTAGGCGGAAGTATTCTGTTTGAGAGCGTGTGTGTGTCTGAGAGAGGGAACTGAAACATCAATGTTTGGTCATGTAAACCCAGGTAAGGTATAAGTCCGATAAGGATCAATTTGGTTTTGGCAGGAAAGTGGATTAGATTGGTTTTGGCTTTGGCTTGGTGAGGAAGTAACACTGTTAGAAAAGCAGTCAGCAAATGCATTAATTTAAGTAATTTTCCTTCAGAATGATAGATGATGGCATCAAAAGGCTATTATCACTGATTTCCATTAAAATGGAAAACATGAGGACTAAGATCTTATTGCTTATACTGATTTTGTTTTTAAAAAATGCATCAACTCAGACATAGCTGCATGAAATTCTGGACCCAGTGAATCGATGACAAGTTTTAATTGATGAAATTCAACCCTTTTCTCACTCTCTTGTTTGCTCTCTAGTTTTCTGAAGTTGACATTTAAATCACCCAGTTACCTATGCAGGTCATTCTTTCAAAGGACAAACCCATTATTCAGTGAACATTTAAATCACCCAGTTACGTATGCAGGTCACTCTTTCAAAGGACAAACCCATTATTCAGTGTAAAAAAATTGAAAAAAAACTGACCCTGTCTTTAATGACTTTGATAAGTGTCTATACGAGATGCTGCTTATGTGAGAAGAATGCCAACGATATAGATAGAGGCCTTTTTGTTCAAGAGTTTCTGAGCAGGTTAGGTAAGTTTTGAAACCAAAGATAACAGTTTTTTAACTCTGCGTGATCTCTGTCCTTCAGTCTACAGTCTGATCTCACAGTTGCACTTCTTTTGTTATTCTGAATTATAATGAAACAAAATGAGGCCAAATTATATTTGTTTTGTGGGCCACCTGACAGTGTGGAAAAGAGAGAGTGGAAAGAGAACCAAGAAGACTCCAGGTAGGCAGTTACCATTGATCCAGGCATATGGGTTCACTAGGGCTTGGGTTGGTTTTTTTTTTTGTTTCTGGTTTGGGGGTTTTTATGGACAATTCAAATAGTTTGAGCTTCCTAAATTTTTCACTACAAAGTTTTGCAGGTCTCAAGTTGTTTCTTTCCTGTAGCTCTTGCAGGTTTTTAACTTTCTTCTGTTTGGAGCACTGTGTAGGGCATGCTCTCTGGTAGGAGGGTTTCCAGGTGTTCCACATAAGGAACGTGCCATCTTACTGTCTCTGGATTCAAGCCCGAGTTGTTTTAGTGTCAAAATTACTATGTAGGAAAGTTAAATACAATATCTAAAAAGCTTGACAAAATTAAACAGAAGTTTCTTTTCTTCTTTCTTTCTTTTTTTTCAAGTCAAAGATGTCAGGAACAAGTTAACACTGGAATTCTTTAAGTTCCAGAATGAACCTTAAGTACTAGCTCTTATTTGTAGAAGGACATCAAATTGGATTTTCATTATCTCAGTGAATATAAAAGAAGTTTAGTATAGTGCATTTCTGAATAGAGTATGGTCATTACAGCTGCTTCACCTTTTATTCAGACTTTTCAGTGAGGATGTCACTCTTTAACTGAAGGGTATTGTCTTACAGAATAAGGATTTTCCTTCCTCTAGCCTTCCAGAAGCACCCATTGCTCCTAATCATTTAAGCATGCCCAAAGGTGTGCAAGGTGTCTATTTGAAAGAAGACCTTTGAACACTTTACAGTTGGGTATATCTGTCACTTAACTGACAACAGTACCAGTAAGTGTTAAAGCAAACAGAAAAAAAATCACAAGAAAATTCTCTGGTTTTACTTGAATCTAAATTCAATTCTATAGTAGTATTTTAGATAATTTTTTATAATTTTTACTGTGAGACTGCATTTAACTTGTTATACAGTGCTGCAGTAGCTGGACATTATAGGAAAATATGCCCCCGTCTCATGGGCCTGATGTTACACATCCTGCTCTGGCAGCGATTTCCTAACGTAATGTAAAGAAGCAGGTAAGGATGAAAGGACAAAATGGTGGGCTTTTTCTTAGGAGAACTTTCTTCTAGCAGAATTTTAGAATGTAATGCTCTTGGCAGAAAGCCTTATTTTTGGCTTTTTGCTATGATGATTAATGAGACTGATGAAAAGTTTTCCAATTTCTCTTCCCCATCACAACAGATTATTCACGCTCACCAGAGTGTGTGAGCAGAATCTGGAAAAAATCAGCAGAGGCGAGGCTACATTTTGCTAGTGATGTTACTCCAGCACATATGGTTTATTAGCTTTTAAAGCTTTCGGTAAAACTTTCTGCTGCTTAACAGTGGAGATTGTTTTTCTTTAAAATCTAGAGGTATTTTGGGCTGAATAGAGGAATACCTAAATTCAGTCTCTAGTTATATAACTTAATGGTGTGTTTTTGTATTAAGTTTCATGACTCTGTTTGCAAGATAATGCTTGAATGCAGGCATCACCGAGCATTGTAAGACTGATTTCTTAGGTAAAAAACATAGGTACTCTATGTATATAACATGTATTTTTTAACATACATATTGGTCTCTCAATTATGGGTTACACTGGGATTCTGCAATGGTCATAGTTTCTCACCCTATTTTACGTATTCTCTGATTCCTTTGGTATTTCCTTTGTAGCCCAGCATATTTTTGGTTAATTACTGTTGTGCATTGAATTACACAGAATATCGATTACACCTCTGAATATGTTAAGTCAGAACTATTTCTGTCATTTATCTTCCTTTCTTCTGTTTAC
Source organism: Pterocles gutturalis (assembly GCF_000699245.1). Lineage (NCBI taxonomy): Eukaryota > Metazoa > Chordata > Aves > Pterocliformes > Pteroclidae > Pterocles > Pterocles gutturalis. The sequence continues at coordinate 13,283 of NW_010121222.1, forward strand.
TAAAAGGCATGGGAAATAGGACTCCTCAGGAATGACGTTTGATGAGACTTGTACTTTCCAGATTAGATAGCTCAAAATAAGTGCAACTAACAATAAAATAAGCATAACATTTAATTTAGTACTATAATTCTTTACTTACTACTTATTTTTATAGTGGGAGATGAGAAGCTGTAGAAAGGTTCAATATTTCTTTTGGTCTCATATTAGAAATATATTTTAGTCCAACAATTTTCTGTGATTGTTTCCCTTTGTGGTGAAAATACTAGTTGTTTGCCTGGAATAGAATGAGACTGGGATTGACTCTCCCTTAATGCTGGGACAAGTTATTGCACAGCTGGAACAGCACCAGAAGGTCAAGACTAAGGAGTGACAGCTATTGGGACACATTTATCTAGGTTGTTTGCTATCATTCATTGGTCTGTTTACAGCTATGCACCAGAGAAGTTATGATAATAGAAATAATGCTCTTTGGAATATGACTTCAATTAGGTTATGTTTATTCAAGTAGCTGATTACATTATCAAAATCATATTTAGAAGAGTTTATAAGTACACAGGAAAATAGAGAGCTGTATAAAGGGCGCATTTATTTATAATACATATTAAAAATTTACTATATTTTGAACATTTGTTCATGTCGAACCTGATAATTAAATTATTAAAAGATACCCAAATACATAGATTTTCTTATTGTGAAAACTAGCTTCCACTGTATTTTTTTCCTGGGAAAGAAAGATTTTGTGAAAGAGATGGAAATTTGGTGTTGCTTTCTTGTGCAGGTCGTATGACCTCTTCAGGGTCACCACACTATGTGTACCTATCTGTTTTTTGATAACTGTTAGAAGACAAAGAAATGGCTCAGGATTTCATGCTCAGTATGTAGCAGTGATACAGCAGTAAATATCAAAGGCAACTAATGCTTTCTGCAATATATTACTGTGAAGTAACAATTTGCCAGGTTTTATTTATATTTCTCAGAACCGAAAAAAACCTCTGATGCCTCAGACTGTAGGGTTTTCCCCAGCAACCTCTTACTCTCCCACAAGGTGCATGGCATTGTTAGCCCCAAACCACCCTCATGATGAAGTTTTGGAATACAAAACTCACATCCTGTTTTAAGCACTTGCTTCAACACCTTCAACTTTTCCCACCAAAGAAACAAATGCTCTAGCAAATGCTCAGGGGATCCAAAGCCAAGCAGTTCTGGGTATTTGGCAGGAGTATCGTTTTTAGCTGGTTTTACACTATTACTGGTAACTTCACTGCATTTCAAATTGGCTTTTGGCTGATTATGCCTTTCAGGTGGCTTTGCCTGCAGGCTGTGGTTGGTGGTGTTGAGAGCTGCCACTCCATAATGCAGATTTTGTGGAGGAGATAAGTGTGAGAATTTGTCCTAAGATAACATTCTGAACAATGCATGGTCCAAATTAAGGCAGTCATGGAAGAAACTAACTGCGGCTTATTAGAGAAAAAGACCTTTGACTTATCTTTACGTCTCCCTTCTTCCTTCTTTCCTTTGCCTTAATACTCAGCTAAAATCCATTTTTAGAAACCTGTAGGGCTTTACCCAAGCAGTTAGAGGAACCACAGAATGGATTGTTATTTTAGTTTGCAAAACAATGAGCAATTAAGACTATATTTTTTGATAATTTAACATAAATAAATGACCTTGAAAGACCGGGAAAAAAATAAACCAAGCAAAGCATGACTGGTGTTTCTAAATATCTGCTTCATGAATTTGACTTTTTAGGAACACAGGTGTTGCCAATTGAGAAGCTTGTACATGAGAGGTATCATCCTCTCCAGTGCTCTGCTGAACATAGAAGCTGCCATACTGGGTCAGACCAGAGGTCCAACTTGTCTTTCTGTTACTGAGACCATCAGTAAAAGCTTACAAAAAAGTATAAGAAATGAGGCACACCAGGACTGACCATCAAGGGTTAAGGAGTTTGCTTCTGTATTTACTTACTCTCCATGAACTTGTCAGTCTCTTTTTTAATTCTTTGTACTTTTGACTTCCTTAGTAGCTTAAGAGAATGAGCTCCTCGATTTGCACGCACAATCCATGAATTTTTTTTTCCTTTGGTTTATTTTAAACCTTCTGGCTGTTAGTTTCATAAGACAGCACCAAATTTTAGTGTTATAGATGGGGATAATAGCTCTATAGCCATCTTTTATGAATTTGCAGTGGTATGTGGAGCTTTAAGTGGTATAAAAAATAGTCTATGGTTTTCTGAAGACTACGGGTTTACAGATTGCTTCATGTGGGCATATCCAGAAAACACTATATCCTAGTAATTTTTTTTTTCAGAACAAACATATTGGAGAAGATCATTCTGTAGAAAATCCTTAGAATCTCAAATGTATTCCCAGTTTTGCTGGTGATCTGATGTTTTACCTTAGGTAAAGTTGTGCCACTGATTCTTAACCCATCCATTGCATGCCTTCCCTTTATCAGCTTTCAAAATGCAGCAGTTTATTATATCTATTGACACCGAGTATATCAAAATGGTCTTTTAGTTCACTCTTAGCTGTCTGACAACACTGCAATAAAGATGACTTCCAAGAAAACTATATGTGAAGCTATTAAACCACTCTTTTTTTCTGCCAAGCAGTTGTTTGGAAGGTTCTGCAAGGGTATATGACACCATATGTGACACCCTTCTCTTACAGTCAGAAGAGAGATATATAGCTTTGGAATCTATCTCAGTTATGTCAGATGGCCATAACTTGCTGATATCACTTGTAATTCTTGTCTGCTTGCATCTTTCAGGAAAATTTCACCTTGAGTCATCAAGCTGACAATATGTAAATACTGCACGTTCTGCATAATCACAGCTCCCTGTTGCCTTCTCAGCTCCCTCTTCTGTTTTGTTCCTTATTTCACATGTTGAATCAACTTTGATTGATAATTTTTCAGTCTTGTGATCCACAGGCCTCAAAGGTGTGTCTACTAAGGAGCTTTGGAAGGTGACAAGGGTACCTACATTCATATATATTTTATAGTTCTGCCTGCATGTGACATTTTAAAAGGTATTTAGACATTAGCTTGAAATTTTGAAGTGGTCTGCCCTGTAAAAAGCCACTGAGAATGCTGTTTTCAGACTGTAAAACTAACTGTAGAGGCGCATCTTACCTGCATCTTGGTTGACTGGGGAGGGTCGTTCCTCTTCCTTAGCTTAGCAGTGATCAGCCCCTGACTCCTGGTGTGGGGAAGAGAACGATGACTATTTACCTGCTGTTAACTGCTGTGAGCAAATGGAGACAGTGGGAATGAAAGCATATTGGCTGCACCCCACTGTCTGTTGGGAGAAGGAGTGACAGGGCCCAGGGTGAATTCTGTGCGGCATTGAAAAAGAAAACACAGCCAGCTCATCCAAGTTAACTAAAGTGGGCAGGTGGGGAAGAACTGATACAGACATAAAGGAGTTCTTGATCCATGCCTCTTTTGGGGAAGCTATGGGTTGCTTCTTACCTGGAACAGGTTGTGAAGTAATTGTTCATGTTTCTGCTTATTCAGTGGCTTGTCCAATCTTAGTGGCTACTGACAGTTTCAAATGCATTCAAGTATTTGAGTTTGAGATGGAAAATGTGTTTGGGAATATGCAGCATCAAAAGAAGTCTGGAACCACTTGATACTGGTTTTGGTACAGAGCAGACACAGTCCATACTAAGCTGGGATTGCAGCACTTGCAGATTTGTTGGTATCCTGACAGACTCCAAAACAGGTCCTTCATGTTTGCAGGGCAAAAAGGGGACCATCTGAGAATGAGTGAATGAAAAACATAATGTGTGAAAGAAAGAGAAAGAGAGAAAGATGAAAAAAGAGAAGGAATTCTCCAGAATGCATATTTCATTTAAAAATCTATATTTAATTAAAAGAGAGAGTTCTGTTAGCAGTAAAGAGTTGATCCATTTCCTTAATGTTAACTTTAGATAAATATTATCAGAACATGCATTCTTTATTTAAATATTGGAAAGTTTCTTTAAATTGTACTGTAAAGCACTGTATAAATGGACTTTTCAGGGCATCCATCCATTTCTGTCCTTAGGCAGGAGGGACAGATTTGGTGTTAGGAGACAGCTATCCGGTGCTGTATCTATTGAAGCACTTTGTAAGCAGTAGCATATTCTCATGTGATTTTAAAGATCACAAAGTTTAAAATGTGTATTTATGGTAGAATGAGCCTTTACAGTAACATACATATATATATATAAAATTTATTACCTAAAGAGCTTCTTTGTGGTTGGAAACCTCTGCAATTTTGGGGGATTTTTTTGGCAGTGAGATTCACATATTTTAGTTATAAGAGAACCCAAAGCAATCAAAGATAGAGGACTGAATGGTAAAGCTTATAGGTCCATTAGTTTACACCAGTATTGCCCCTTTTCTACCCATATTCATAGTGACCCAAGTTTCAGACTGGATGTCAGTCATATCTCAGTTTATGTTTTTCCTCTAATATCGTTCAGTGTGTTGCTATGATTTAGATGTATTGGGGGGGCTTAATAAAATAGTAACATCCATTTTTCTCTGTGTGGGAGTGCGAATTAATAGTTAAAGACAGAGACGATGAGCCACAATTCCCTGGTTCTATTCTGGGCTATGAGCTGACTCACTGCATAATCTTACTCAAGTCATTTGAATTCAGGTGAAATGGGCCCCACTAAGCTGATGAGATAATGCATGTTTCAGCCTTTCTTCCTCAGTGGATTTTTCTGTACAATTCTGCCCCTCAGTCATCAACATAATTTTATTATGTTGTTGCATAGGATCGTTGTAAAATGTGTTTAATATATTTGTCTAGCAATTTTTAAGTCCTTTATTGAAAGGTACTTTTTTTTCTTGATAGAAGCAGGCAGGTAAATGTTATCCTATTCTGTGGAAATATGTTTCCTAAAATTATCATCTTCTACATCTGGATGAAATGACCATTCAAAAATTATTGACACCCATAATAGTTAATTGTCCATCAGTAGGGTTGATACCTGGAGCTATCATTGGCTCACACTCAGATCTCTGCAGGGATCCTTTGTGATACATGAGTCCCAAGTCAAGCCACTGAATATTTTCTCTCCACTGTGAAGAGTACCTCTGTCACTGATGTGTGAAAACACAAGAGATCTTTACTTTCTTTTTAATTACCATATGTGGAGTGAAAATCAAAATACTGACCACTTTTGCCAAGTAGATTTGACTGTAGTGGAACTTAACACAGAGCAAATCATGCTTTCTTTTCCATTTCTTTACAGGAACTGGATCCTGCTTTACTGTGTTCTGCCTTTTTGGTTGCCTTGTTTGCACCAGCAGATATTATTCTTTCTTGAGTTAGCATTCAAAATTAAAAAATGGAGGAATTCAGAATTCATCCAGTATCTGTGAATTTGCTCTGGTCTTTTTGACAGACGTTTAGGATGGCCTGTGAGCTGCTTGCATTCGTATAGTCCTTCTGCTGTCATAATCCACAGCTGACTGAGGAGGATAAGAAACTATGTCTCAGAATGACTTCACATGTCTACACATCCCAGCAGTGTGAATGGCAGCACCAAGGGGTGGTGATTCATTCCCTCTGCACTGAAATTGCCAGTGTTCAGAGGAAAAGGATTACTTTTGAACAAAGAAATGCTTTATCCAGCAGAGAGTACAGACATTATAGAGTTATTAATCAGGGCAGTCATCCTGAAAGTAGACTTAACTGCAGGATTTCATGTAGAGGGAAACTAGAATTACAGGAGGAAGCGATTGAGGACTCAAAGTAGTAGATAGAATTGCATATTTTAAGGGCTCCTTAAATTACACCTGGGGAAAGGTTCACTCTGTGGATGCTAATGAAATGGTTCCTGTTTGTGTGGTTCAGTGTTTTCTTTGGATGACATCTCCTGAGTATGGTAATTGCAGTTGGTTGTGAAATAGGAAGAGAACCAGTTTAATTTTCTCTGTTTTCCACTTCAGTATCACCACAGGCTGTTTCTTTGCTAAATCTCATATGCAAAGCCAAGTCAGCCTCATCATTAGTGAAATGGGAGACCTCAAAGGAAAACCCAGATGTGGCAGGTAACTATGCTGGTGATTTTTGGCTGCTAGCAGTCCTTCTCTGTAATCACTGCTGAAGCATGAGCTGGGAATTAAGGATTTTATAGCACTGGAGCAGCTATTGTCTTTAAGAAACATAAAGCTGAGGTGCTACTCTCCTATGGACATTGCAAAGAAATTCAAATGACTTGGACCTCCCTGTTTCAGCTTCACATCTTTTTTGGAAAGTGCCTGAAGTAGAGAAAATCAAATTCTTACCTTGTCTTCTGGATATTGCTGTGGCTCAGATGAGGAGAAGACAGTTTTGCATAGATTCAGATGATCATTTAGGTTAAAAGGGGTTTCTGTACCTCAAGGACAACTTCAAAGCTAGATCACGTAGCTCAAGGCCTTGTCCCATGGAGTTCTGAATATCTCCAAAGGTGGAGGTTTGTGATGGGTTAGCCCTTGGCTGGGGGCCAAACCACACACCCGCTCATGCAATTACCCCCCATCTAAGGATAGGGGAGAGAATTA
>NW_010121223.1:0-2675 GCF_000699245.1 Pterocles gutturalis
GGCATGGGGAACAGAACCACGGGGTGGGAGGGTGCTGCCCCCCCACAGCCACTCTCATGGCCCCGTCCCCCTCCCCGGCCTCTGCCCGCAGGTGGGAGCTGAACCCCAACTACTGCGCCCAGGTGCGAGAGACACCACCCTACAACAGGGGCCATCGCCTCCTTGACCTCATCGACATGACGGTCCTCGATTTCCTTATGGGTGAGCTCCACCGTGCCGGCACTGGGGGATGCAAGAGCCCCTCGGGACCAAGAGACCCAAATGGCTCCATGTCCCACGGCACCGTGCCCTGTGAGGTTTGTTGGCCAAACCATTGCTCAGGCTGCAGAGAACTGCGCTCTTACCCAAAACAAGAGCAAAGGGCTGTGCCATTAGGACATACCCTGGGCAGAAGCCAGAGGATGAGGGATGCCGGGGAGATCCCAGCTGAACACCCCGGGCATAGAAGCGCCTCCCAGAAAGCTCCCACATGCCATCCCCTGCAGCAGGGCTGGCAGCGATGCTCCCTGGGGCTTGCCTCTCCCATCCCTGGGGTAGCTCCTGTCTCCTCATCCCCAGCCACTGCAAACTGTTTGCTGTTACTTCTGCCTCATTTGCCTCTGTTGCCCCTCCACGGGGCTGCTTGGACAAGAAGGAGCCTGGAGGCTGCAGGGGCTCTGCTTGGGTCCCCCCCATGGCCATGGCCACCAGATGGGCACCTTAGAGGTGCCCCAGCCCTGCATTACACCAGAAGGGTGCTCCACGTCCCTGTTCCCACCTCCCAGCCCAACACCCAATGGAAAATTTGTTGCCCCATCACAGGCAACATGGACCGGCACCACTACGAGACCTTTGAGAAATTTGGGAACGACACTTTCCTGCTCCACCTGGACAACGGCCGCGGGTAAAGCATGGAGCGGGGGGAGCAATCCCAGCAAAGGGCTGGGGGAGACTGCGAGTCTTGCCGAAATGCACCCTGCGCTGGGCTCTGAGCTGCAGGGTGATGCTGCCCTGATGCCCACCATCGGGCTTCTCCCCCCAGCTTTGGCACGCACTCACGTGACGAACTGTCCATCCTGGCCCCCCTCCGGCAATGCTGCAGGTAAGGGGCTGCCACTGCCTGCCCCGGAGCTGCCATTGGGAAGAGGCACCCTGGGTTGAGACCTCTTCCTCCTCATCTTTATCAGCATCAAGAAGTCGACCTACCTGCGGCTGCAGCTGCTGGCCACCCCGCCCTACCGCCTGAGTGACCTGCTGCGGGAGGCACTGGCCACCGACCCCCTGGCCCCCGTCCTGGCTGAGCCTCACCTGCGGGCGCTGGACCGTCGCCTGGGGAAGGTGCTGGCAGTGGTGGGACGCTGCCTGGCAGGGGCAGCCCACCCGGATGAGGTGCTGGTGGATGATGTGGGGTTGCGGGTGTGATGGGGGGCTCAGTACCCCAGGGGGTTGGGGTGTTTCAGGGTGCTGCAACAGGTGACATGGGGACTGGCGTGCAGCCCTGACTCAGTGTAGCATTGGCTTTTGGTGGCACCAGAGCTGGGACTGTGATACACCAGGAAAGTGGGCTGTAAGGATAGCTGGCATGGGGAGGGTATTTAAATAAAAAAGGCTGGCCTAGTGGAACAGACACAAGCTGAGATGTCTCCCACCGGGTCTGCTTTCCCATCCCTGGCCTGTCCTCGCATGCCTGGATGTGTTGCTTCAGCCCTACAAAGCCTTTTAGGAAAGGGTTGGGATTTTTCCTGCCTTTCCCCAGCAAGACCTGCCAAACTGGAGCAGTTGGCAACCTCCTTCTGTCCCTCCCCACCCCTCCCAGCATGGTGATGCCTTGGTGACCTACAAAAAGAAAGCTGAGGTTGCCCACTGATGGTGTAGGAAACTGAGGCACAAGCTCCCAGCCATTCGCTGCTTATCCCTGCCCTGCGCTTCCCATGCCCACCTGGCCCCATGGCTCCAGTATCACCACCTCCGCCGCAGCACCAGAGGTACAACAAGGGGGGGACAAGCCCCATTCCACCCCCAGTATTCCCCCAAATCCTACAGGAACCGCTGTCGACTCCCTCCCCACTCAAAAAAATAGGTCTTGAGAGCGGACAGATTGACCTGGGGCCATGCACCCTATTTAGTGCCCGGTGGCTCAGCACCCAGCTTATCCCCTGAGCCTCCTGGGGGGTTAATCCATGGCAGCGTTACGTCACTCAGGGCAGGTGCCATCACTATGGCCATTGCCAGCGTCCTCAGGATGGGGCACAGGGTTGGCATCGGCATGGCCAGAGATAAAGGTGCCACCGGGGAGGAGAGGTGTCCTCTGGCCCAGCCGGTCACCCAAAGGGAAGCCACAGGAAAAGGTGAAAAAGACCGGCCGGTGCAGCAAGAGATGGAGCTGCCCTGGAAAAGCCAGGCAGAGATTTAGGCCAGAATAAAAAATGGGCTCAAAAGGAGGGGGAAAAAAAAAAAAAGAGAAACAAAGAGGATCTGTCTGTGTTACACAACGGGGCTGAGGACTCTAAACCGGGGTTTGTTGCGGTGTGCCCCCCCCAGATGCTGGCAGCCTGTCCTCCTGCTGCTGCCCCAGCTTGTGCACCAACCCCAGCACGGGGAGGAAAAGGTTTTGGGGCTGTTTTGCAACCAGTTACGCCCCTTCTGCCAGCTTTGTATTTTTTAAATTCCTTTTTGCTGCCATACCCAAACCCAGC
>NW_010121224.1:0-23162 GCF_000699245.1 Pterocles gutturalis
GCTGCGAAACCGCCGGGTCCGGGTGACTCATAAAATGCATAAATCCGCCAAGATTAATAATAACAGGAAAACGCAGTGACTGTGCGCTTCCTACGAGGGAAAAATTCTCAAAGTCCCAGCGCTCGTGCTGTGCCCGCCTGTATTTTAGCCTTTCATTCGGATTTGGACGCAGCGCTGCCGGTGCTTTGGTGAGGTTTTGTGTTGCCTTCTCCGGGTTGCCAGCGGGGTTTCGCTCACCTTCGTGGTCCCAGGAAAAGTGTGTTTCCACCGCCGTCCTGCACCTTAACAGCACAGTATGTGCCAGTAACTGCTGCTTGGTATTGTGAGACCTAGCGTGCATTGTAAATGCAGCAGCTCATAAAGTCTGAGAAGCAGAACAGTTCAGTTTTTTAAAAGTGTATTAAAAAAAAAAAAAAACCACACATTTTTGGGAGCACTTAAAAAAAAAAAAAAGTTTTTAGATCAATGACCCACGAGCAGAGATAAAGCCCTGAATTTCAAGGTCCTGTAAGTCTTGCAGAAGCTTCATCATCACGTGTCACAGCTTGCGTACCACATTGATTTTTGTGTTATTATCCAGACCAGCCAGGACATAATGTGTGAACATCCACCATCTATTTTTCCACTAGCTTTTATTCCTAATGTGCCTCAGACTCTGAGCAAATGTGAATTCGAGCCCCCTTAGTTCAGTCGAATTTATTATCCTTAAGGGAGGGGGACCAAAATCACAATTGCAAGTGCTCCCTGCACTCACACACGCATGCACGCACACACACACTGGATGTGCTGTCTGTGCACCACTCCCCTATTGTTTTCACTGTAACTGATTTTGGCACCAGCTCTTTAGCACTTTGGAAGGGCCTTCATTAGCACTGGGACACTGTCCAAAAGGAATCCAGAAAAATCAACACATGGCTGCTCTTGTTCTCATGATAAATGACAGCTTTGGCTGAAAAACAACAACAGTAAGGAAGCAAAACAAAACCTAAAAAGCAACAAGGGTAGCCATAATGTGAATAGGAGAAGTCAGACATGACTAACTCAGCCTGGATGGGGGAACGGGCTTGGCTGGGAGGGGGGCAGGGGGATTCCTGCCTCGGGACTGTATTAAAAAAGTGGTTTGGCCTTTGTGCTGACATGGGGGGTTCACTCACAGAGGGGAGAGATGCAGGGGAACAGGGAAAGACCCCGACCAGACAGCACCACTTTGGTGACGAATGAAAGGGCACCAGCACAGTTGGTTATGGAAAATAAAATGTCTGCCATCCCCACCAGGAGGAAGAGGGATCCACATCCCTTACATAAAGCAGAGCTTGCCAAGGCAGAGAATGTATTGTGCTGCTGTATTAACCCATTTATTCCCCAATGGCTGTGTTTACACTCAAATCCTGAAGTGCTTACTCAGGCAAAACTCCCAGTTGACCTAGTCCTGAAGGCTTTAATCAGGAAGTATGCCCAGTGACTTCAATGGGAGCTTTGTCTCAATAACTGTTCAGGATATGGCCCACAGGGATCTTGAAACTAGAACTAATTGAATTTTTTGCACGACATGCCTTTTCACTTGAAAAGAACCCCTTTTATCCAAAAACAAATCTTCACAAAATGCATCAGTCATTTTTCTTTATTATTGTAAATTTTCTATCGTATTTTACCAGAATGCTCACAGACTTTTTACTTTATACAGTTAAAAAAAAAAAAAAAACTACAAAATGAATAAACAAACAAAACCCCCCAAAACCTGGGAAAAAACCCAAATCCTTATGGAGATATTTACTCTTTCACTAAGAAAAAAAGATGACAAGCAAATAGATTTGAAACAATGATGTTGGTGAAGACTGCAGAAAACACCTAGGGCATGTCAAAAGAAAAAAGTAATGTCCTTTTTTAAAGCAAGGAAAATTACCTTACTAAGATTTTGTTGTTGTTATAAACTCATTCCTTGCATTTTGATTTCTTCCATTAAAAACTACAGTATACTACCAGTGAATACACAAGTTTCCACAAGTTTCCACAGACAGTTATCTTAAATCACCACAGCCAATTTTTAAACTCATTTTGAAACCTCTAAAAAAGAAACAAATGTCAGCCCTGACCTGCAACGTCTTCCATACCTTTAAGCAGATGAGCTATGGGTAGTCCTTCAAGTCACACAAAATTCAACAAATATTTTAGAACAGGCTGACATTCAGTACCAAAGATAGATATGGAAAGAAACACTATAAAGAAATTTTTGAGGCAAACATCCACAAATCTGTGAAAACATGTATAAACTCATCACAACTCTTGACAACATTTTCATGGAACTGCTTAGAAAGTGGGGTTTGTACCTTTATTTTCAAGTCTGAGAATAGACTGCTTTTCCAAAAATGTATTCCGGGGTCTGGAGTCCAATCCAAGAGAATTTTAAAATACATTTTGAACTTTCAAATGAGAACACCTATTTAATTTAATGGGGGAAAAGAAAAACATTTTGCAAGGTGCAAATCTGCTGTAAATAAACCGAAGCAACATTTTCCAGAAATCCTTCCTGAGCTTTGCACACCACGTGTCTCATCCAAACTTGGCACATCTCAGATGGCTGGTCAACAGTGACCCATGAGGATACACACCAGACCCTCACACATCAGCTGCATTACAACTTGTTCATTACCACACACAGCATCCCACATTGATCATGAATATATATCATTAGAAAACAGGCTGTACACTGTTGAGAAGGAGTTTGGAAATTGTCCTGCTTGCAATTCACATGAGAGTGTATTTCTGAGAGATTTTTAGACTGTTGACTTAATATGGTTAAAAAATAAACAAGTATTTTATTGGAACTTGCACCTGCACCTCTATCTCTTCAAAAATCTTTAGATAAAAGCCCTACATACTGAGTTTGACTTTGCTGTGAAGCCAAAGGCCTGATGAAGCTTGCCGAGTGATCCCCTCTGGTCTCGGAACGTGAATCAAGGTTTTGACAAAGCTTGGGTCAGGCATTTGTTCTGAAACAACCTGAAATGGCACCTCTCGGTGTTTTCAGATGGGCTTCGTGTAAAGCTGGATCTTCACAGGGCTACAATTCAAATCAAAATTCAGGGACACTCGTAGATTAGAGCTGATCCTTTCCCACATCTCCCTTGCAAAGCTAAATCACTGGGAACAGTCAGTTGAGCGACTTCTAAATTCCCCTTCACACCCACCCAATTAAACTTTTATCATATGGGTTGATCCCGTGATATAAAACACAAGTGTGTCTTAATGCAATTGGAAGTCGCAGGCAGCCTCCTGGGAGAAGGGCAGATGCCTGATGTGCCTTTCGCCGCTGTACTGGATGCTGGTTTTTCCTGCTTTATGCCATTAGTACACTTGTTTGCCGTCTCCCCTGCCACATTGCCATCAGGGAGATCTCAGCTTGGCAGCAGGCTGGGATCCCTGCCTCTGAGCTGAAAGAGGTTGAGCTATTTGCGGAAATAATGCTTTCCAGACGCGCTAAACAGCACTCATCTTTCCAGATGGAGGGGCATTAGTGTTGCTTCCAGCCATCCCTTCACCTTCTGCTGTACTTGCCACTCCTCCCGTATGCACCGCGAGCCGTATGCTTCAGCTAACTCTCCTGCATGCTGAGAAACTCTGTGGTCTGCCTGCACCTTGCAGCCCTGCCAGCCAGCTGGAGGAGGGATACAGGCCATCACATTTCAGCGGAGGACTCCTATCAGATGGGAAACGGGGGGCTCCAAAAGGAGCCGAACATTCACCGACCCTTTTCCCCCCCACAGTCTGTATTTCTACTGAAGGGGTTCAGAAAGGGGAGGATCTGGCAGGTAGAGGGTCTGCTGAAGATCAGGACTGATGGCAGCCAAGCTAAAGGGATGGAGAGAGAGAGAAAGTCAGTGATGAAGAGGTAGCGGCCCCATTGCTAAACTGAAGCTTTTAATGGTCCCACAAGACCTGCAGACTGTCTGGTCCAATGACTAAGGGCTATGAGCCAAGCCTTGAACATGCAGATCTTGGATCTGTGGCACACCAGGCTACAGCAACCCTGACGAGGTCGTCTGGATCACATGAATGCTTCAAGTCAAACAACTGAAAAAAATTTATTTTTTCTTTCTTCTTTTTTCCTTTTTTTGTTCTTCATGTGAACCCCCAGTGGAAGAAATCCACCGAACAAGCATGTTGATTTTGGCAAAGGCACACACAGCCACTCTGTTCTAAAGATGAGCTGACACGTGCAGATTCACAGATTAGCCATTTCTAAAGGTTAATTAAATATTGCCATTGTTTTTCAAGCTATTAATGTATGTTATTCTATTTTTCTCGGTTAAAGAACATCTGGGTTTTGGAGTTAAAAAATACGCAACCCTCTGTCCCCCTTTGAAAAAGGTCTCAAAAAACACACACAGAGTGTCTCCTTTAAAAACATGGCATGACCATTTTCAGACTCACATTACAAAGCTGGGGAAAAAATCCTTGAAAAAATATTGGGAAAAATGTTCTTCCATACATCACAACATTGGACGTGCATTCTTGCCTGCCGAACACATCTCAGGGCTGCACAGTAAATGAGCTGCAGGAGGGGCTCCTGGTATGAGTCAGCCCTTCGCTATTCGCTGAAGTTCCTGCAAGTGATGACATTCAGATATGTTCCTGCTCCATCCCTTGCTTCCAGACTGTTTGACAGCCTGTTTTGTTTACCGTGCTGGCACTGCCAGGTGAATGAAGTGGATCTGTACAGCTTTCCTTATCCCTGGGTCCCTCCTCAGCACTTTGGGCTCAGCTCACGAACAGATTTGAGGTGCAAGAAAGAATAAGCAGGATGAAGAGAATGGAGGTGTAGAAAGCTAACACCCTGGTTTGGTAGAGGTTTCTTGGCAGGGATGTAGATGACTACAAAAGATTCAAGGCAGTCCTAGCCCTAGTGATCAGGCTTGGCAGCAGTTGCAAAGGAAAGCTAGGCTCTGCTGTTCCTGAGATACCTGAGACAAACCAGCTCCATTCCTTGCACCAAACCTCTTTCATTACATCTCCAAGCCCAGGCGTTAGGCAGTCTGAAAATTCAAAGTGATAACATTTGTCTCCTCTTTGCAAAGACGATAAGAAACGCTTAAAATGCACAGGGGAAAAAAAAAATAAAATAAAAAAAAAAAGGAATCTAATCCAGTATCTCCTGTGCCTCCATTTACCCCTCTGACAAGCAGTGACAGTCATAGCCAGGTAACCCTCAGGCACATTGGGAAGTTTAAGTTATTAATGTCAAAAAAGTGCTTGGAAATCCTTAGCTGTAAGGAACACAGAAACATAAAATGTTGTTGAAAGAATGAGAATGTGATTTTGCATATTAGATGGCTCTTCTTCATCATCTGGGCTTTGATCTTCAAATTCCTGCTATCTGTACTAATCAAAGTCCCACGTAAATCCCAAAGATACTCACCATCCCTGATGCTGATTCTGACCCCAAGCATGTTTAGTGCCCGCTCATCTGCTAGTGTATGGTTTTGACAACTTGGTGGCAATTAATGAAATAAACCTGCTGATGATACAGACCAGTCATGGTCCAACTTGTGTCCTTCTGTCTCCCCTCCACAGTCAAGCTGTAGCAGTAACTGATCCCTTTCTCATCTCGTTTCCAGGATGGCACGCTGTGGTGGATCCCTTCCCTATTTACTTGGTCATACTAGCAGGGGTGAAGGGAGCTCTGTGTCGTCTCCTGCATCCCTCTATAAGGCATCAGGGGCCAGAAAAGCAAGGGCATAGCACTGATGGTGGTAGGTAAATCTGTCTTGGAGCAAGACCAACCGGTACCTGCCATTCCTTCCGCTGCCATGCACTCAGCCATCCCTGCTCCATACCACCATGTGCAGTGGGTTGCCCCAACCCACTCCCCAGTGCTGCTGTACTCATCCCTTCCTGGTCTTGCTGGTGTCACAGCAGTCAGATGAAATGAGGATAACTCTGTTATTTATTTCTGTCGTGTTCTGCTTGGAAGGTTTGATGATTCCTCCTAACAGACATTTTACCAGTCAACAAAAAGTTATCCATATTGCAGGGCTTGTTCTGACCTGCGAGTCAGCAAACAATAAATCTTAATTACATTTAAATGCCAGAAATGTGCAAAGAACGAGGCAACATTAGTCAGCTGTGAATCGGTCCTGACTCCTGCCTCTGCTTTGGCTGGAGACGCAGCTGCAGGAATACATAAATTAGTTTTTGATTTGTTTGTGCCAGTACAATCGGTTGTAACTACTCCTTAAGAGCATTTCCAGTATTAGTGGGCTTACTGGCACTCATCCTATTAGCATCTCAGATGCAGGTGGCATCTGGAAAGTTTTATTTTAGAAGACTTTTAGTATTGTACTTAGGTTAATAAGAAAGCGTTATTTTTAAATATCTCGGCAGTTTTCCAGAGTGCAGCTCAGTCTCATGACATCTGCTCAGTGGATACTTGTTACCTTTGGGTTTATTGAAAGAAACCCTCTGAATAACCTTTTTGTTAGCAATCTGCTTTGTAGGGCCTGCAACGGAATCGCGTTGGAGTGCAAATGGAGTAGCTAGCAGAGGGGATCTTCTCTGCGGTAACAAGCTCTTTGGTATTCTGGCACTTACATGTCATCATGTTCAATGAGACCTCCCAAGCCTCCTCCTCAGCCCCCTCTTTGTGCGATTCTGCCACCGTTATTCAAGAGCTGGAGCTCAGCTGACAGCCCGGCTCAGCTCAGCAGATGCAGTGTGGTTCCCAGTTTGGAACTGGGGTCTGGGGACGATCCCGCTGCAGAGGTCCAGGCAGCTCCACCACATACCGTTCTAAAGACTGCAATGGGGCCAGTCTTCAGCCACTGCTCCCGCTGCTGGGGAACACTGACAAATTACACTGGATGAGTAATGGCTCATTCACAACAAATTAAAGGAATCACCAATTCAATTCCCAAATTTCATCCCTTCCAGTATTCAGCATTCAACGGGAAAATGATTCAATGGAAATCATGTTGGTGAACAAAAGGATTTCCTTTAATAATGAGCAAAGTCAGTCCCATTGCCAGAAAGAAAAACATACCCATGATGAAATTCACCTTTCTTAATGGCTGACAGAGCAGAGCTGGTAAACCAAATGAGCTGTTCAGCAACTGCCGTAAATTAAACCAGGACAGCAACGGTTCTTACAAAGGGATCAGCTGGAGCTTGAGCTCCTGCTTGGGGACACCATTCTCAGTGCACTAAGGCACATTTTGCAGACTGAAGAGAAAGAAAGCTGCAAACATAACCAAAGTGAAGGAACTGAAATGGTCTTTTCCTGTGAAACACCAGCATGAGAACCGAGGGTCACTCTGGAGACTCAGTCAGGGCCAGAACCTCTGCCTGGGTTGGTTCTGGTGTGGCTCCACAGAAATCAGAGCAGCAGAAATGCAAACAGAGGCTAAGCTTATTCACAATCCCTATGGGTTTTACAGCTCAGTGTAGTTTCTATTCCAGCATAAGGCCTAGATCTCTTTAAATACAGCTGAGTACAAATAAAGCAATAACATTCTCAGAAGCTGTGGGAGGTGTTCCCTAAGTCCCAGGAAAATGCAGTCATTCCAGTTCACAGCTGGGCTGGAAAGTCCCGGTTTGTAAGAGTGCTCCTAGCACCGAACTGCAGAAATCAGACACGATCTTAAGAGACTCCTGAAAGTGCCCCACCTTTACCAGAATATCAGAATAACCGAAGAGCCACTGAAATGTTGAACAGAGCACCAACATAGCTGGATTCTGCTTCAGCTTCAGTGAAGGAACTGAATGGGCTGAAGCCATAAAAGTTATGTTTGGGAGTAGTGCTCAGCAGTTTTCTGGCCAAACCTTGGGTTTAGGTTCATTTCGAAAGTAGACAGAGAAAGTTGAGTCAGTCTGAGAAGAAAGAACATCACCCGCCACCTGACACCAGCATGATGCTCTCAGTTTTTTACAGGGGCCTTTTCTTCTGGTATCAAACCTGGCTTTGGGAATAGTTCACATGACAGAGTTTAGAGAAAAAGTTTTAGAAGAGAGAGTGGTGGGGTCAGCCTTGTGGTTTAGGTGATAACTGCTAGGAAGATGGGCTTCAAAATGAGGTCATACACAAGTGATATGAGAAATATTCTAAGAGATATTTTAGGAGTCTCAGGAACATTAATTCTGGATAAAAAGCCAAAGTTTTGTCTCTGGCTGCTGGGCAAGAGCTCTCAGAAAAGATGAAGAATAATTAAATAGGCAGGTGGCATGTGCAAATCAGTTCAAACCAAGATGAACAAAGGCAGCTTGTTCTAAATACAGAGAAACGCCTTCTGTAGCAAGGTCAGATTTTGGATTGCCTATAAAGAAAACTTTCTCCACTTGGACAAATATATTCCCTCCTCTGTTTTTCTGCACTGTGTCAGGATCCCTACATCTGCAGGGATCTGTAGCACCGTGTCTCCCGGTGCTCCTCAGCCAAGCAACAGCAGTGCCGTCAGGTGCAGTGACTCTGGGTCTGGACAGAGCATCGGGCTGCAGGGCTGTGAGATCAGGTCCAGGCAGTCCAGGAGCTGGATCAGAGGCTGACAACCATCTGTACTAAGCCTGTCAGCCAAAACCGTCTTGGCCAGTGCAGAGCTGGAGAATGATCATGTCTTTGTCTCATTTTGATCTTTCAGATTATCCTGGGAATCAGGGGAGCTACTGGAAAGGCATAACACAGGGCTCAGCAGGAGAAAAACAATCCAATAACCATCCTGGACCTGGGCCTCCTTTGGCCAGAAGCTCTTATTCTTGGAGGTGAGAAAATCTGTTTTGGACTCTTCCCACCCTTGCCTCCATATATAAAGTCCATATTTACTGTTTATGGACTGCTTCCTCAGGAAGCTGCTGCATTTTTTTTCAGGC
Organism: Pterocles gutturalis; assembly: GCF_000699245.1. Taxonomy (NCBI): domain Eukaryota; kingdom Metazoa; phylum Chordata; class Aves; order Pterocliformes; family Pteroclidae; genus Pterocles; species Pterocles gutturalis. Next base: position 8,857 of record NW_010121224.1, read on the forward strand.
TCCTGGAGATGAAGGACCATTTGGATTCCCCACGTGGATGTCTCCGGATCTGAGTGTGGAGCCTTCATGGAGATGGTCTTTCTTAATACACATCTGTCATGACTCCGTGAAGAGTCATCCTGCTGAGGTTTGGGATCAGAATGCTGTTCAGGCCACTTCTCTGTTTCCCACCTCCAGGAAATTTGTATGTAATTTCATAACATAGTTCCTGGGCCAAAGTTCTCTGACTACAAAGGTGGTAAAAAAATTAGCTCCCAAAGAGTGAGTGAAGTGGCTGTGATTAAGGTCCTTATCAAGGAGAAGCTTCCCCATGTTTTTTATGTTCAAGCCACCAAGCCAGTTCTGCAACAAGATGTGGCACCAAGAGCTTCCTGTCTATCCAACGTCTTATCTGAGAATAGACTGACTTGTCTCAGAGCTAATGAGGTTGCAGACTAAATCCATAAGGCAAATTCACATCTATTAGGCTGACGTGAGATCTAATTATGGGGTGTTGGAATCATTTTGATACCCACAGGAATAGAAGCACTTGTAGTAAAGGAAATCTGCCAACAGGGAACTAAGGTTTTGCTGATCTGGAGTTAGTCATTAGCCCCATAGGCTGGGCAAGCAACAGCTAATGGGATGCATAGAGATTTACATGATCTCAATGCCATGCTTTCTTAGATGGGTACCTGCCACCGCCGGGCATTTTATAAAGGTATTCTTGTTTATGAGGGGGCCAAATGGCAGGATTTCATGCATACAGTTGTTTGATCCTGTTCGATCCAATAGATTGCCTCCAGTCTACTCTGCTCTTTCTTTTTTTCTTGCCTCTTGGTCAAGAATTGACAAATCTGAAGCTCAGTACAAAGAGCAGAAGGAACAATCCCTACTTTTTGTTTCTATGCCATCAATACCATTGAGGGTGAGTAAAATAAGCAAGAGCCACAAACACAGTGGTCTTACATCTAAGTCTCTCTATGTCGTCCCACAGGACTTCATCCTTAGTCTAGGTGTCACAATGTGGGCAGACATCGCTCTGGGACCACTGCTGAGCCTTTCTCTGTGAATTAACAGTGGTATTTGATGTACGATCAAGCTTTAACAACCTCGCTCAGAGTGAGCCCATACCACCTAACTCCACCAGAAGTATGGCTAAAGTTAAGGGCTCTGACTGCAGGCTGTTACTGGTGATCCTACCAACTTATTCTGAGTGCCAGCTCAAGTCCCTGCCATATCTTCAGACCTCAAGTCTGCAGACACATCTCTGGCGTGGCTGGAGTGTACCCTTCAGAGGATGCTGAGAGTCAAATATCAGGCAGGCACTTCGTCTCAGCAGCCTATCCACAAGACAGCTATGGAGACAGCAGGTGGGTAACAGCACAGACTATGTTTATGGCATCCCACATATCTGTGTTTCACCGTCCTCTGAAACCGCCTGGTCCAAAGGAAAGCCATCAGCATTCATCTCAAAGAGTTTAGGTAGCACTAAGCCGCAGTTTATTTTAGCTCTTCAGTGGCAAATCTGCTACAGCACATCATTCAAAACACCTTTTTCCTTTGCAGCTTTTTTTCCTAGGCTGACCTGGAGATGTGTAGATAGGGGACACGGTGGCAGAGGAACAACACTGCACTTTTCTGCTTCCTGCTGCTGACAGGGCTGGCTGGCTTACCGAAGGCTTGGCCCCTATCTCTCCGGCACAGCTGCCCCAGCAGATGCTGTGCCCATCGTGGAGATGTGCTACTCATGGAGATAAAAGGAGTAAGAATCTATCTCGAAGCACTTAGGCATGATTAAATAAAGGAGGCCATTTCCTGTGCTGCTAATCTGGTGCCTTTCAAAATCACTAACTCCACTTTTTTTTTTTTTTTTTTTTAAAGTTACCATCTTTTCATTCTCATGGGTCTCCTCGGTAGTTCTCCTCCTCCTTCCTGGGAAGGGGTGATCCACTTCATGATACACCAGTAGCTCCCAGGGCTGATTAAACTGAACTCTGTGCAACACAAACAGCAGTTTTTCATGTACCAAATGAAAGAATGGAACTGCTCTCTCTTTTGAGTTTTGTCTGGGTCGGGATACCCAATTAGCCTCTAGGCTCCTGTACTGGCAGTTACCCGCTCTTCACTTTGAAATCAAGTCACTCTCCTGTTTTGGGAGCTTCACTGCTCTGAAAGTCTTCCTGTCCTTTAATGTGATAGAACAAAGCAGAAGCAGCTACTGTGAAAAAATTAAAAACACAGACTCATTCAATGTGGCCCCTTACATTTGAGTATTACAGTCTAAAGTTCAATAACATCTTAACAGCTTGGCCACGAAGAGACAAGGTATTTTAGGACACTAAAGTTTGATGAGTATGTATAAAGTCAAGTAAGTCTCTAGGTTGTGCTTTCCCACTCACAGGAAATCCAGGGTTTAGACTTTGCAACCTCCACTTTTTTTTTTTTTTTTCATTCTTATTTCCAGAAACTCCATCAGATTACACACCTTGCTGAGCTTTCCACACTAGGTACCAGATGCTACATACACTTTCCCATGGAAAGCTCTAATGTTTTGTAGACCTTTTTCTTTTTTTTTTTAATAAAAAAATGAGGAATTTGTATATTTATCAACATGAGAGCATGTGAGAATGAAGCAGTGAGTGTTACTAGGCTGACTCTTACCTGCAATAACCACGCAAAATGGATACTGAGCACGTGAGGAAGGACCTTGCATTGGCAGTGAAGCCCAATCCATTCTAGGTGCAACATAACCCCAAAGCTACAGCCGTGGTACTTGGCATTTGAAGTGCAAGAGACACCTGACTGCGGCGAATGCATCCCGTGTCTTTACTTTGGACTGCTGACCTGAGAATGCGTCTGTTGAGCAAAGCTATAGGCAAAAAGGGCTGGATGTATCTGACAAAGTGTCAGATGCAGGGGGCATGGGCTGCCCAGAGCACAACCCCTATCTCCATCTCAGTTGGCCTAGATGGGGATGTGACCACGGTAACTTGTCAGGGCTCACCTTCACTGCATCCTCCTTGGGCTCACCAGTAGTACGTGGGTAATCAAAATCTACCAAAAACCATATGCAACTGTTATTTCTCTGCTGCAAAGTCTAGCACAGAACTAAGTTATTCACACACTCTGCCTGACCTATGCCACAAACAGTCTTTTACCTTCGTGCAAAAGGATGGCAAACCACCCCCAACTCAGCATGGCAATGTAAGGTGTGAGAAAACGGAGAATGAGGTTTAGAGAATGCAGAACTTCTGGCACACTACATTTTTCTATATGATTTTATTTTCTATAAAGATAAGCTTTTAGTAAGAGCTATCGTATAATGGACGTTTTAGAAACAATGGAAATCAGTGAAGTCAGTGCTCTTTACTCTCTCTCAGTCAGACTTTGTTCAGTCCAATTTCAAGATACATGTGCTGCTTTGGAGCTGACATTTTTACTCCAACTTCAATTCCACGCATGTGCCACAGATTGTAAGGCTGTGCCACGCCATCTGATGCAATTGCTTGTATGAGACTGTCCTGCACTATCTTCATGGAGGCCAATCGCTAAATCTCCCAGAAATCTTAGCTATTCTCCATCCCAAGGCTCTTTCAGAGCTCCTCATCGTCAGAATTCCCTGTGCTCTGAGCCTACCTTGTCCCAAAGCTTAAGGACATCCACCTTATAACACAGACCTTTTTTTTTTTTTTTTTTCACTTCTGTTTTCTCCTTCTTTATTTTCCACATCAAAAGGCAATGCTGGATTATTTTCAGTATTTTGTTTGCAAAACATTTGAGAAAAAAAAAAAAAATACACCAACCAAGCCTCTTTTTTCAGACAAGCCTTTCCAAACTCTTCCAAACAGCAGTCTTTGTTAATTTATAGCTTAGTTAGGTTAGAACGAGCTGTTCTATATCAGCAAGAAATCTGTCACAGGACAGACGCCAGCAGGATTACAAGAGGTGGGCAAACCTCAACAGGCTGTGGTCTGGTTGGGTTTCCATGAAGCCGCCCCTCTGGGGAGCATTGCTTCCTGTTGGGGGTCTGGCTTTGGAAACAATAAGAACAGGGAGTATTGTTTTTAATGTTATTTTCTGCTCCTGGTTTTAGGCCAAAATTTGGGAGTGCAGAGGTGCTCAATTACTTTAATGAACAAATACAACAGCTTCACAGCCTGGAAATAGATCTGCTTGGGGTTTGTTTCCCATGGTCAACTTTTATTTATATCTTTGAACACGGTGGCCTACCTCTAGACCTCTGTTGCATGGCAGACCTATCAGTGCTTGCCAAATCATGAAAATCCGACTCCTTATACTACTTTTTTCACTGTCCCAGCAGCCACAGAACCACACTTTCTGTTAATATTTTTTTTTGCGTTTCTCGTTAAAGGCCAGAGTCTGCTCTGTCAGACTGCCTTTGACTTCCACGGAGCAATCCCAGCTTTACACTGATCGTCATTTAGAGTTGCTGCATCACCAGGCTCATAGCAATACCTTATTTAAAGTTAGTTTTGCTGATGTTACTCTTAGATTTTTTTCCCAGTCAAGTAAGAGAAACCCTAAAGGAGCTTTATTCACTGGCCAGCCTGGAGAGCCTGCTCGCTGCCTCTCGGAGCTCTCCCCTCTCCGTCTTCCCATGCCCAGCCTGCCCTCACCAGTCCCCTCTCACACACGCTGTTTTATAGTCACGGGGTCAGTAGAAAACATAGAGTTCAGCACTATAGAAGTGGAAACAGAAAGCAGCCATGGGCAATTAACCAGGGCTGTGACTGCTTGTGTTTGGTTCCTGCTTCCATTTCTGTTTCCATGGAAATGGACATCAGATCCCTGGAAATAAAGTAAATTTCCTACTTCTCCTCACCTTCACATCAGCCAGGCTATAAAACCCAAATAAATCTAAACTTATCTAATTAAATGTGAATTTAGAAATCTTTTCATTTCATTGAAATAAATGGGCAGAAGCAGCAGCGCTTGTGAAGCACTCAGATGCTATTGGCTGTCCTTTGGGAAAGCAGTAGGTACGCCCGCCCACCCCTTTTGGCTTTGTAAGGTATGGAAACACACAAACATCCATCCTACCCCTAGCTCTGGGCTCCTGCCTGCCCATTAATATTGTTGTGCTGAACAGTACTCATCACTTGCCCATTAGGGGTCATTTAAGCATAATGACCCCCCTTACAGAGACGGGGTGGGGGGAAGACCTCTGCTTTGTCTGGCTGCTGGGGCTTTGAGGTTCATTTGTATTACAGAGCAGCTGCAGAAAAAAAAAGGTTCAAGCCCACCTTTAAAGGTCATATGGTCTCAGAGGAGGAGCTTTGACCTAGAAGGGTATCCCAGGTGAAAAGCTCAGGGTTTGGGAACAAAGAAAAAAAAGTGGGGTTTAAGCTTTCACATTCCTGGGAGAGAGATAAGGAATGTGTCTTTTGTAAACAAACATGTTAGAGACTGAGCGCTTGAGTTTTCCTCTAGATGTGAAGCTGATCTGCAAAACTGACAGACCTGTAGAGGGGTAACAATAAGTTTCAGTTTGGCTTATGACAAACCTGATCAGACAGACAAAATCTCCAGGGCCGGCTCCAACAAAAATGTCCCATGTCATGAGTCAATATTTTTCCAGTCGTAGCAACTGCCTTTGCTGGTCAGCAAACAAAGACAAAACTTGAAACAACCTGATCGTCTACCGAGGTGTATTACTCACCAGAGGACGTTTCATACTGTTTTCTCAAAGCAGCCCTTTAATTCTACCAAACTAAATGAACTAACAAAACTCGCCGACAAAATGGCACTAAACGGTATCTCTGCTTGAACTGGCATCACACTTTGTAATCCACAGTTATTGCAAACATAAATATTATTACTACAGTAATGCAAACTCAGTGCCAGTAAATGGCTTTTCTAACGGGGTCCATTTTACAGCAGAAATTGGGGAAAGCACAGCCTGATTTCCAGTGTCTCCCAAAGTGTTAATTTCTGGAGTTTACTAACAAGAACAGGAAGAAAGCAAGCGATCAAAGTAGATCTGTACAGGAGGGCAGATTTAAACCTTTCAGTTACTGTAGCTGGTTATTGCTAATGCATGGATCACAAAAGCTTCACTCCTGTAGAAATCAGTCATGCATGGGAGATCAGGAATTACAGATACTCCACGAATGTGGGGGATTTGCTCTGGTCCTTTCAAGAGATTTCCTCCAGTGACAAAAGCCTTGTGCCTGATACTAATGCACCGTATGTAACAAATTTACTCTAAAGAAAAGTAGCCTATAACCTAATCATAGCCAGTCCTAAAGCATACTTCTTGAAATGACTCGTATCAAACCGCTCAGTCATGACGTTAGATCTCTGGGCTTTTTAATTTAAATCCATTTCTGTCAAAGATGCTAGCATGTCTTGAGGAAGTGGAGAAGGGTAGATGGTGGGTAACTACATGCTGTCAGTGGTAAAAGGTCTGATTTTTCCTCTCTAACCAAAAGGCAAGCTTCAACCTCTTTTCCTGCTATCATCCCAATCGTTATGGTCACTATCACAAGCGCAAACACGATCCCCAAGATGAATCTGTCTGTATGAGTTTCTTTCCCTGAAAGTCATTGCACACGCATTTAAGAATCAGAGCAAACACACAGCCTGTCGAAACTGGTGCCATCACCCACAAATGAACATGGATCGGGACCTAACTGCACAGCACTGAAGCCACTCACAAAGTGCTGGGAAATTAGAACAACACAGAATGACTCAAGGAGAAGCCTATTAAGTGTTATTTGAGTTTGCACAGAAATAAATGTGAAGGGCAGGGAGCAAAGTGAAAAATATTTAAGGGGCACAGTAGAAGAAACACAATAGCTGGAATTGTGGACTGAGGTCTAGTCTACAGTTGTAGGGTTGCACTCAGAAGACTTCCAAGAGGTGATGGAACATGTGCTGATAAATAAGTCAATATGCAGGTACTGTCCCTATTTATTCAACAATTCTAATAAAACTACACAAGGAAAATAATATTTTTCTGAGAAAAATGCATCTATACTTCAGCTTTTATTTCAGTATTTTAAAGAAAGAATCATACCCTTAATCAATGCTATGATCAAGCCCCTAGTTTAGATCTTGTCTAATTATCATTTTGTAGAATAGATCCCCAGAGACCTTCTGCTATGTGTCTTGGTTTTGTTCATATCTTAGGAGACTTTTTTCAAGTAATAAGAAAGATTTAAGGTGGGTGTCTCTTAAAAGATAATAAATACCTGGAGAAGGATGAGGAAATGCATTAAAGCTGAATCACTGCTGTGTCACACCAATTTTCCCCTTTTACTCTCGAGATTCCACTGAAATCAATTAAGTTACAGTTACTTAAAGCTGTAGGATTATATGAGCAAACCAGGTACATTCCCATTGCAATAAATGACCAGAACCTGCTGGCAGACTTGCTCAGAATCAAATATGTCCCCTTAAATTTCACACTATTTTCACAATCTTGCGGTAGCAAAGCAAAATGAGAAGTTCACTGTGCAGCCAGAACAAAATCTTTTTGCTCTAGTCTAAGTATTAACCAATACAGTATCACAGAAACATTGATTTCTATTCCCAGCCTAAGAATCCTCCCGATAGTTTCATACAGAACCAAAGACCCAACACAATCTCTTCTTTTACGGCTAAGAAAACGCCAGGAGAATCGTTGTCCCTGGGAAAGCTTTCTCTGATAGACGAGGAAGGACTGTTCATTAGTGTCATGAATGATGCTGCCTCTTTTTTATGCAACTTGCATTCACTGATGCTGGCACTGTCAGGGTCTCCAACTGTGTGCACAATTCAGTTCATCGAACAAGGCAGCATCTTTCCAGATACACGCAACGTGCGGTATTATGGTTGGGAAATTCACTCCACAGAAGAGAAACATGAATTAAAAAAAAAAAAAAAAAAAAAAAAGGCACAGTCTGTGCCTTCTTTTTCCGTGCTATTAGAGAGATTATCAGGAAAAAATAAACACAGCAGTTGTTTGAGGTCCCACACAAACAAAACAAGGACTGCAGGCCACTCAATACGCAGCACTGAGCCATCGCTCTGTTTACTTTTAAGATCTAAAATAACACATTTTTCAATTCTTTTTTTTAATAATTGTTCAGTGCTCACAGAGCAGTTTTGCAAAATGTTAAACAGGAAAAACATCCCAAATATTCACAGTTTTAAGTGCGCTCTGCTCTCAGCTCCCCCATCTCAGCCATTGTCTTTTGGTCTGTTTAGCGTGGCGGCCACACGCCAACTTGTCTGAAGGGAATGGCTACCTCTCACCCACGCTGAATGCAGGTGGAGGACAGTCCCACGCTCCTGAGTCACCTGCAGAGCTCAAGGTGCATGAACAAATCACATCTGCTCCCTGAGCAGCAAGGACTACATCCAGAAAGCTGAGCTACAGCTCGTGTCCATGTGCACGCCTTGGTGCTGGCCAGGCGGGAGAGCCCGGAGCTAGCAGCGGGGGAGCAGATACATTGACTGTGAGAAGCAGAGAGCCCTGCAGAGATAATAGCTCGTGTCCCAGGAGCTGAGCAGGTGCTTTCCATCAGCAAAGCTGACACAGGGCAGCAAGCCCAGTCTGCTCCCTAGGGCTGAGCTGGTAGGGTCCCAGCTGGGTGCTGGGGGCAGCCCGGCTCTGCCTCCGCGGGATCAGCCCTAGGACTGACCCAGCCGGGCAGGACAGGCGGGGTTCGGGGATGTGCTGGTTCCTGAACGCCCTTCAGCCTCGCCTCCTCCAGCACACAGGGGAAATGTACAGCTGGGTGGGGGCTTTCGTAGATAATGGCATTTGGCCCTGATCCATGTAGCTCGGAGCTGTGCTTCAAAAGCGTCAGGGTGAGCAAGGGCCCCTTGCAGCCTACCCATAGAAAACCCTGAGGACAGGTGATAGGGGTGCAATTAAAATCCCTCCTCTCTCCAGAGCTGAGATATTTTACTTTGTGCATTTTCCCACTGTGGATGCCTCTTTCCAAAAGATGCCCCTTTCCTGCAGCACTTAGCAGGGTCACACAGGGTGGTCAGTGTCCTGGTGACCCTGAGCCCTGCAACAAGACAAGTGGCTGGATGCACTGTCCATGGTTTCTAACGCAACCCAAATACCAGGTAAGTACCTCGCTGCTCAGCCCGGTCAAGGCAGAAGCTCTGGTGAGGCTCCAAATCGGCATTAGATGCCTCAAGAACTTCAATAGCAAAGACTGAAGGACCTGCACAGTCTAAGTGCCTCTCAGACCAGATGGGAGTTAAACAGGGGTTTCAGGGAGCTTTACACTCAGTTCCTAATTTCCTTCTTTCCTTCAACATCCCTAATTTCCCTTTTCCATCTGATGCAAGATGCAGCTACATTTGGGATGCAGAGCTTGCAGGGAGCCACCTTCCCCAGCCTTTTCTCACAGAGAGTCCTGCAGAAACGAGGAGGAATGTTGGATAAACCACTAGTAAATCACACGATAAGGGCTTATTTGGGTCCTTTGAGATAACTGCCAGCTTTAAAAAAACAAACAATCAAATGAAGATGCAAATAATCCACCCTACAAACCGAGCAGACTGGAATGTGCAGCATTCCTTTTTTCATTATCAGCTATCAAGGTAAAGGGAAGTGAATAAATTATGTGCCCAAAATATTTGCATGGAAACCTTTTCAAGCTAGATATAAAAAGTAATTATTTATTACTTCAGGAAATACTCTAGCATCAAGCAACAGCCCCAGGTTGGTGTCAGTGCTTACCCAACAGGATTACCGTACAGAAAGCTTTATGGTTACCACATAATGTTTAATCAGTGCATTAAAAATAAATTAAAGATTTGCTAATTGTAATGTAATTAGCTTAATTTAATTACATTGCTGGGTGACTGAGAATTTTATTGTTATTGTGAGATCTTTTCTCATTTGGGGCCTGAAGTTAAGTGGCACAGTATTGACAACCGTCTCCTCCCTGAATATTCAGCTTCAGGAAGGGACTGAAATTTTTACCTGAATCTTGCAATTTATCACAATCAGTATCATCACAAATTACAGAAAGCATCCAGTTACATGATAACTTCTAAATTAAGTGTCTGTAACCAGGGCAGGAGCAGCCTCAGCTTTTAATTTGTCATATTTCATAGCCAGCCTGACACCCTGTCCAATTTGCTTGGAAGCTTTATCACAGAGACAGCTGGGTGAGCTGCCTCTGACTCGGAGCAGGATGGAAGAGATGGACAGAAATTCAGCAGGGGCAGCTTGGCTCTTTGGGTTTGCATACAATCCGACTGCAGAATAAATGGCCCCATGTTCTGCTGATGTTTGTTTTCTCCATTAAAATTCTCCCTTCTCCTCTCCCCTCCCCACTTCCTCATTAAGACAGTAACATTTTTTTCTTTAAGACTCCCTGCTGGCTGTAATCCGATGGTCAATGTAACTTATTGTCAGTGAAGGGAGTTAAAAGCAAGAAGAGGGATAACAGTGCTCGGGGAGCATCGTTACCAATCTTACACAGGCTCTCCATTTCCAGCCAAAGCGTGTCATCCTCTCAGATGACCGGGAAGTTTCTCCTGGGCAGAAGTTGTGCCACACTGTGAAAATGGCCATGAATATCCCTTCAGGAAATTGGTCTTTCTTCTCCTGTTATCTTCCAGATGCTCTGAGGCTCTCAATCAATTTGCATTGATTGAAGCAAAATCATTCAATACATATTATCAATCTGATCTGAGGGGAATTGTGTGTAGAGTAGGTCTTCCCTTCTGTTCCCAACATGCCAAGCACCACAGCACGAGACGCTACAAAACCCATAAAATGGTTTATAAAAGACCAACAGGTGTTAAAAGATGCCTGGACTTACAAAATGCAAGAAACTGCCATTTTAATTTGTCTAACACATTAAAATCAAGTTGGCCAACTTGGAGTGCAAACAGAGCAAACGTCAGCTTGGCTGGATTTTGTTGACAGCAGGGGATCCAGGAACGTGTTTGAAATCCCTGGTCTGGGTGCACACAGCACCAACCACTTAATCTGACATCAGGGTGCAACCAACTAGCACCAGCCCCACACCCTTGGGTTTTTCTGGAAAATAAGCTTCTCCATGAGGCAGGAGGTGTTGTGCTACCTTCTGTTACCTGCTCCAGCAGGTGAGCCCAAACCCTGGCTCTTCTCCTCCTCTTGAAGGCTGAGGGCTCCACCAGCAGAGCTAGCAGTGCTCAGCTCTGCAGCCTCTGAGGGGTTTTGCAGATCTGTCCCTTCATGCACCAGCCACCAAGAGAGCAACCAGAGGGAAGTCAGCAGAGAGCATTCCGGTCTTTACAACTCAGTCTCCAGAGGGGCTGTAAAACCTCAGAAGCTGTTGGGAAGTGAAGAGAAAACAGAGGGTTTGTGGTGCCTGCTGCTAAGAAGAGGAATTTGAGAATGGGGACTGTCCGAGCACACCGAGACTACGGGAGGTGGAGGAATGAGAGGACAGAGATGAAATAAAGTAGGAGCCAGTCATGAGAAGCCACAACTGTAGAAATGTCAGAATGAAAGAAGACAGAAATTTAGACAGATTTTTCAAGTTTGAAGGAGCTTATTCCAGCCAAGTGACCATATGTTAGTCTCCCGAGGTTTTGCCTGTCATGTTGAACTCCAGGCCCACTGATGCCGTAGGATGCAGTCTTCAGCACGCGGCTACCGCTGCGAGTGAGTCATTTGGTACGGTTCCTGTGGCAAGATTCCCAAATGTGTCAAGCCTGGACTAAAAAGCAAGATGGGGAATGAATACACCTGAAGGCACATTTGGCACTTGAATTCTGAGCAGATATCACTTCTAATTATAGCCAGCCTTATGCCAGCTTACTACCGTTCAAGCGCTGGTGGGTTCGTGCATTGAGTGCCAGATTTAATCCATTCAAGGTAAAGCACAAGAGAACCAATTGCATTTTGCATGCCTTCTACCTGAATGATTTGCTTTGTTGTTCCCAATTTGCAGTTTGACTGGAAGATTTGCACCCCTCTGGTTAGTTCTGGTTGGCTTCTCTGCAGCCACAGGGGCACATTTTTCAGCTGAATGAAGCCCAGCTGGCAGGCTCAATTTGCCCCACCAATGAGTCATATCTTTCTCTAATTTCACCTGCATGAGAGAATTGCAGGTTCCTCCTATAATTCCTCGAGTTCAAAATTGTTCCTGCACAACGAAGGCTCACACAGCCCCCAACACATGGAGCTGTAACCCTGCTTGCCTGTAAGACAGCAGCAAACCTCAAAGAGAAAGCCACTGGTGAGCGTTACTTAAATGTTCGCTACTTAAAGCTTAGTTAATAGAAGCCTTTCTGAGACTGACAAGTCTGATCCTGTACCAGGATTTTGATCTTATGTGGTGCCCAGTGCTTCATAAGGACCAGTGCTCAGCACCCCACAAGGACATGTTGTTTTCCAGCATGATGCAGGACTTGGAGCGCAGGGAAGGTTTAATACAATCATGGCTCAATTTTCTTTCCAAGCAGCACGGTGAAACACAGAGCAGAAGGAGGATTGCCTCTTCAACCCATAAATCCACTTACGCTTGGATTATGAGCCATATTCACCCAATTTTTGCTGGGAGCTTAAGGCAGCACCATGCTGCTGTCGGTCTGGGGGATGCTGGGAAGCTGAGGCAGGATTCAGGAGGTTCCAAATTTCCACGAGTGAAACGGACGCGTTCTTCAGTGTGTGGGGCTGGGACAGAAGAGCTCTGGTGCAGCCATGCTCTAGGTCTATGCATGGAAATACATGCAGTGTACACAGCGCAGGCAGAAATGGTTTGTTTGAATAACTTGTCTCATGCTAATAGCTTTCAGAGCTTGTGTTTTTCAGCAGCTCTGCCACACTGAGTTGACAAAGAAAGTTTGGAGAGGAGAGGAGAGGAGAGGAGAAGGAAAAAGAAAAAGAAAAAGAAAAAGGAAAAGGAAAAGAGAAAAAGAGAGAAAAAGAGAGAAAGAAAAAGAAAGAGAAAAAAGAAAAGAGAAAAGAGAAAAAAGAGAAAAGAGAAAAGAGAAAAGAGAAAAGAGAAAAGAGAAAAAGAAAAAAGGAGGAGAGCCAGCATGGCTACTGGCAGGCTGCGTGAAACCTTTGCACACACGTCGCCTGCTCCCAGCACCGTCCTTCCCGAGCCTGTCCCTGATGAGCTGGCTCAGTTGTGCAAGGTAGCTCCTAATTACCTCTCTCCTGGTTTCTCTCTTTCCCCCCTGAGGACGGCCTTTCCAAGAAATAACGCACATGCACACACCTGCACTGTGAGATAGGGAGCCTCACCATGGATACCGGCTCCCCATTCCCAGTCCGACCCGTGCTCCTGGGACTCCAGCAACTATCTCCAGGATGCTGCAAGCTCCAGATGTGCCTTACCTAGCACCTGGAGACACCACGTGCGAACACCGCTTACAACTGGTGTTCTGCACTCACGCACACACACTCACAGGTGCTGGCTGTGCACATCAAGCTTTGAGAAATGAAATAAAGCAAAATGGTAGTCTTCATCTTCCCCTGAATATGCTGCCCCATGCCAGATAAGAGCAGCTGTGCTCGCACAATGTGTCCAACTGGACATGATAAATAGCCTGGGAGAAAAGAAAAATATATACATACACACATACAAATACATACATACATACATGCTCTAAGGAATTTAAAACATGTTTGTTTTCAGAAGTGGTGGCCTCCAGCTCACAGCTTCCTTGATTAATAAAGGAGTTGACTAGAAATAAATACGGCCTGCCAGGGTTGGGATTGTTCATGAAATCCTAGAGGAAATATATGCAAGGGTAGCCTGAAGGGTTAACCTCACCAGTGCACAAACACTGGCTCTCCTCCTGTTACAGTTTAAATGCTGATTGGAAGGAAGAGATCATTCTAGGTCAGTATGTCCTTTACATTGTGAAGAGCTTGACAGGGGCTAATAAACTCCACTGCCTACGGCACCGATAATTTATAATATATTCCCAGGCAATACATGCAATTTTTTTATTTAGATATGTATTGTTTATTGGTTTGTTTTTAAAGAGGTGAGGCAGGGCAATCTGGGTCAAGGAATATGTTTAAACCCAAGGATGCAGAGCTCTGCTCTTCTAGTCTTAGCCTGTAGTGGGGAATAACAGCCTGGCTGGGGCTCCCCGCGCTGCTGCGGGGATGCTGCGTGGCAGCTGGGCACGGCAAAGAGCAGGACCGTGGGCCAGCACCGCCAAATTCTTGCACAGGGACCCAACGGGTGTGCACACAAACACCCCCACACAGCCCTCTCACGCTGCAAAGCAAACCCGGCCAGTTTACCAGGGACCTCTTGAATTGAGATCATTGCAAAACTAACAGATCTCCAGTTTATTTCCTGAGCGGCCGGGCAGAGGACCGCTCCTCCGCAACC
>NW_010121225.1:0-492 GCF_000699245.1 Pterocles gutturalis
CCTTTTAACACTGTTTTGCTGTTGTTGTTGTTATCTTCTCATGAGGGCGATAAAACCCTGGCAAAGGTTGCCCACAGAGGATGTATGTAGAAGGATGGGTACAAGAAAGGGGACATGATCTGATTGTTGTGAGCAATCCAGGCTATGAGGCAGGGGCTGGGGGCGGTGGACAGAGCCATCGCGAGCTGTACTTGAACAGTAACTAGAGAGGAATGCAGTGATGGCGTAAACAAAGATAACGGAACAGGGTCCAACTGTTAGTTACGCCCGCTACGCATGCACAACACCCTTGCCCCAATCAGAAATAAGTTGTAGACGCGTGGACAACTGCTTGTAACCAATCACATACCTGTTGCTTGTGCGTGCTCGGTTCTGCTTTCTATATAATGACAAGGTAAACAGATATTAAAGGAGAACGATCATACTCACATTCAGATCACGTCGTTACTCTGGTTCCATATCTCACTCCAACAGATGTAGATGCCCCGTCTG
>NW_010121226.1:0-30758 GCF_000699245.1 Pterocles gutturalis
GGCGAGGTGAGTCCCAGCCCTCTGCAGGTGGGAGTCCACTGCTAACGCCGGGGAGAAGGCACTGGGAGGGAACAGAGGGATCAGAACCGAAAGGATAAAAACTCCTGAGGGACCTGAGCCAGGTCTGTCGCTGCAAAACCTCTCACTGGACACGCCAGGGAAATTTGACACGTGCCAAGGCTGGCTTGTTCAAACCGGCTGGGCCGCTTCTCTCTCCCCCTTGGGCAACTCCATGCAGTAGGGTGCAAAGTGCTGCTATAGCAGGACTAGAGACAATCGGAGGAGACCCCTTAAAATGCTCTCTTTCTTTCTTAATCAGAGCAGCCCTTGACTTTCTCTAGAGGAAAAGATTTTAAGTGGTGTCTACAATCTGTTCCAGCACTAATATCCTGTACCCAAGCAGAGCACTTCTCAAGAATATGTTACCAAGACACAGAGAACCCAGGAGAGACAACGTGCATCTGTCACCACCCCAGGAGGCAGGAAATCAGGCAGGGCGGACGATGGCACAGCCTGCATTTCAAAAGGAGGGATATGGGTTGCTGAAGAAAGCATTAAGGTTTTTCGATAAAAGGATGAAATTTACAGTGTTTTCCTTCAAGAAGTGAAAGCTCCAAAAGGACATGGGTACAGCGGGCAAACTGCAACTTGTGGCACAGCTGGGGGTAAAAGAAAGGATTCTGAACCACAGGTGGTGAAAAAGAAAGAGGATGTGAAATCAAACAAACTAACAAAAAAATCAGAAGAGGGGAAAGAGGATAACAAAAGATATCCCTTACAAAAAGAAAAAAAGAGTGCGTGAGCTGTCAGGGAATACAAAATAACAGTGCTCTCTCAAGGCCTAGGGATTTTGAGAGGATTTGGAGGTTACAGTGTGCATACTATTTTGTACGTGCTGCGTGCTAAAAATGGGAAGACCACCACAAGTGCATACTCTGTGGCTATTGTAATGCCTAAAACCTATGGTGGGCTTTAGTGCCAGCAGCTCAGCTTACACCTAGAAAGGGAAAATGCAAATGGACCATCAAAGATGGTTCATTACACCCTGCTTGCCTGTCCTACCTGTATTACTCTGTCCCTGTATTTTTCACAAATTAATATATTCAAAAGAATGTGATTTAAATGTTATATTCAAACCTTGGGTCAGATACAGCAAAAAGCATATATTACTCCTTCAGAAATATATAGTAATGCTGAACATTTGTTTTTCATACTTTTCTCAGTACTCTTTTACTTGATTGTAGCATATAGATTTAAGAACCTCAGTGGGGAACAGCTGCATATCAACATTGGCAAGGGTTGCAATATGAATGTATGATTTTTTCCATTAATATTTTGTAATGTATTGCACTAGTTCCATATTACTTTTAAATCACCACTACAAGTGACAACTTTAATTAGATTTTTTTTAAATATACAGAAGCCAGAGGCAGGCATTTGGGAGCCAAGCACATTATATCTTTTCCATGTCAGGCTCCAGGTGATCAATCTGATGCAGTCTATGCCAGCAAATGGAACAATACTTTATACATAACACTCATGCAACTACTGAAGTATGGCATATGCACCATTTCATCCTCAATGAACTGTACTTGTATGTGTAATTATTCAGGGAGTACTGATAGGGTGAAACTCCTATCTCCTGAGTGAAGCTGGTATTTCCTCTTACTGTAAAATGTGACTATTCGACAGGTCACCTGCTTTGGAGTTTATACAAGTGAAGGCTGGCCTGAGTCTGTGAAAGCCAACAGAACCTTCCTGGGATCCTGCACAAGAACAGAATAAAGTACGTAGATGCAGAAGCAGCATCTCTGGAGTCCTTTGTACAACCAAACTTGTTATAAGGATGATGAGAGTATTTTCTTTTTAAATTAACCCTTTACACACATTAGGCAGCAGATCTATTCAGACTGTTGAAAGTTTATAATTCAGGCAGTGTTAAGTCTTGGTTTGTGCATTGTTTTATTTTTTTAAACAAACCTATCAAACAGTTGACATTAGCAACCTGAAGTATTCTTAGCAGTTGCTAAGAGTACACTGATGGTAGATCACACAAGCTATCATCTGAATATTAATACTGAAGCATATGAAGTAATGCACATGGCTTAAACCCCTCTAAGCAGCTAGGAGAAACAAGCAGCAGCTATATCTACTAAAAGATTCAAGGGGACACCATGACAGGACAGTCATGGCACACATTTAGAGAGACACTGAAAAGCCTGGCATTGTATTACAGAGAATGCACTGGGATGTCATTCAACTCTCAAAACTCTGTAATAAACAAAGCCCTTTAATCCTTTTCCCAAGGAGTGTTTGAATTGCTGCACCATGAGCATATTTTCTCTTAGAGCTGTAGAATGATTACAGTTCCTATATTTTGCAGCAACATCAGCTGTTGAAAAAGAAAGCATCGTCTTTTCCCTTATCTGTGGTTAAGTGGTACACCTTCAAGAGAGCAATTTTCATGACTTACCAGTATGTATGAACAACAAAAGTATAAGGATTGTGATAGACTAGAAAACATTATTTGAAACAGTTTAAGTACAGTAAGAAAAGCATGCATTTGCCTCATTAGGATAAGGACTCCAGCTCTACATTTTTTCAAAGCAAGCATTTATTCCTTCAAATTATTTTTCATATTGGACAAAAGAGTTCGTTACAGGGCTTTTTTGAGAGGGAAAAAAAAAGGTTGACAGTTGCAACAAAGTATTATCTAAAGTGACATTCCACTCTTGCATCTCCTAAAATACATTCATTTCTCTCAAAGCAATATTAATCAATTAACAAAAGAAAATGGACACCTAAATTTTTGGTAGCTTGAGGTACTGTGTTCTCTCACTGACCACATAACATGTCACTCCCTGAAACACACAGACTTTCACCACAAGAAACTTCTGTCTTTTCCTTTTGTCCACTGCATCTCTTCTTTCACTGAATCACTGAAAAAAAGCGCGACAGTGCGAAATACAGAAACATATTCAGAATATGTCTGCAGCATGTAGCCAAGAGTCTGGTGCCCGCAAGTGATTTTCTATGAACAAAAACATGTCCTCTACATCCAGTACATACAGTTGGCTGGCATCCTTAAACCAGTTATTCAGTTAGTCCAGAAAATCCTGAAATAAGGTCTTCACAAGCTTGTGGAATAACATGCTGCTGACACTGTCAGCATTCTTTAAGGCAAAGGGCTAGAAGGCAGTGTTGGGAATTTTACTTTGTAATTGCAAATAATAGTTTTTTGTTTGTTTTGCCTTTTTTTTAATTTGAGAGATATTTCACAAGCACAAATTAAACAACCTATTTCAGAAACCTGCTGCCTCTTCACTTCTTAGCTAGCACTGAGCATGATGTTCAGTCTTGCCCAACTCATCTACTACTTCCTCTTGAATGACCACCCCAGCAGATCCACTCTCTATACCTCACTTACCAATACTGATTTCTTGGGATGCTGTAGGCTTGAACCTGAAAGCATCCCGCAGGAGCACAAATACAGGGATGGAAAGAGTATACTGCAAAAAAGGTAATTCCTGTCATCCAGAAAAATGACAGGATGGTTTTGTGCCCTCTAAGAGTCTAAACCCAGTAAAGTAGAGAGCATTCCTTCATTTGCAGATGCAGTCAAGTAGTTCACCTCTTCATTAGAAGCCCATGATAATTAGTCACAAGCCATTTTCACCCTGCATGTGACACAGATTCTGTAGCTACTAGCACAAATGAGATTAGTTTTGACACAAATTAGGGTTACAAAGTTTGTTAGTCTTGATGCAAACTTTGACATACACCATGTATTTTTCACTTTTGCTTAAGAAAGTAGCATCTTACAAGCAGTCATTTTAGCACTCAGTTTGCTAAAAATCTCAAGAAATATCAGAAAACATTCTGCTGTAAAAAAGATTATTTGCTGTCAAGGAACAAAGAGAAAGAAAACTATTCTAATTCTTATGCTTCTAATTCTTCAGCTTTACTAACAAACACAACAATGTAAGACATTAATATAAAAACCCGAAAATGCAATATTTTCTTTGCCATATTTCTCTTTGTTCTTCAGTGACTGTGGGTGCTCTGATTAGCCACTTAGTCTCTTAAGATACATTTTCTGTATCTGCTGAAGGGCAGATATTAAATCACTTGTCTCCTGTAAAGCACAATACTGTAAATGTATAATAGTAGAGCATAATAAATATAAATGTTAGATAATTAATTACTGCAAAATAACAAAACTACATTTCCTTTCTAAAATTGTTTTGATGACCTATCAGTACAGTAGACTTGGCAGGAGAATCCAGCGTGTATTTACATGTATCTGTTTCGAATGTACTCTCTGTACATGAGGAAGTCATCTTTTCCCAGTGGCTGCATATTTCCTCTTCCAGCCTGAATGTGCGCATGAAAAATCTCTATTGATTTCCTATCAACTCTCGGAGGCTGGACTTCGTAAATATTGTCTTGAGAAAAGGAGGAGATGGGTATTCTGAAAAAAAAAAAACCAAACATGCAGAATATGTGGAACTTCATGTAAAAATTTTTACACAGAGAGATCAGAGTATTTCTTTCCTTGAAATATGTATGAGTCAATGAAAAGGCAACTTCCCAATAGATTGTTAATTTACCCAGATTTTTATTACTCCTGCAGACCTGATAAGACCTAACTTTCCAAGTAGGGTAATTAGGTAAGTTGTCACTAATCACATTACAGAATACTTTCTTACCTGCCTCCACTCTGTCCTCATTTCTCCATCCTTTCTCAGATCTGCTACAGTGAGAAAGTACCCAAGCTGAAACAGATCTGTGTCGTGCATTGTAACAGATAATAGGAAAATTTTATTGAGCTATACACTTCGTAGCAATTATAACAAGCGAGTAATTTTACTCTGAACCCCCATAAATGGTAACCCTTGAAATTGCTTGCTGTGCTCTTGAAAGAGCCTTCAACAGTATTTTCCTTCCTTAGACACCAACATCTCCATACAACAAAGTTTCAGTCACATTCTTTGTGAATGGAGAGGACTGAAAAAGAGGAAACCGTCTCTGTCCAACAATACTGCAATTTGTATCTTACAGAACTGACCAGCAGCAAAACCTGGAGTGTATCCAGGTCCCACAACAATCACCTGAAACTCCAACAGCATGTACAGTTTCAAAGGTTAGACAAAGAAGAGACTCTCTTTACACAAGTATACATCTAAATGAGCATTTTACAATCCAAATTAGAAGCAGTTTCTCTACAGTGCTGACAGAAAGAATATGAGAGAAGGTTAGAACATCTGATACAGAAAGGTGATCTCTGAGGAAAGATAAATCTTCTAAGTAGGGATTATTTATGCTGACCACAAACTAATTCAAAATTTAAAGACTGGACACACAAAGGAGCCTAGCGGTAGTACAGGGCAAAACAGAAGAAGTATCAAAAGAATTCACCAAGAAAAAAGAAAAGAAAAAAAGAGAAGAGGAGAAGAGAAGAGAAAGAGAAGAGAAGAGAAGAGAAGAGAAGAGAAAAAAGGAAAGAAAAGAAAAAGGAAAGAAGAGAGAGAAGAGATGAGAAAAGAAAATAGAAAAGAAAATAAAAGAAAAGAGGAAAAAAAAAGAAGATGAACATTGTGTTTTGTTTTGGAAAGGAAAAGCTTAGACTTCCTTTTTTAGATGGGATTACTTAAGGAAGACAGTTTTCTTAAATTGATGAATAGAAATCTATCACTTCACAGCCACACCCAGTGGCTCTGTCTCTTCTATGCTGGCCCTGGTGATAACTGGGACCTCCATTGGTCTAAATAATCTCATTAATCTATCAGGAAACTATTTGCTTTTTTTGCTGAACCAGTTTGCTGCAGACTGATGAGCCGGACTGATTTATGGAACACTGTAACAAGCAGCAAAGCTTGCACAAACAACCGAAGAAATACGTGATAAGGAAGGAGGAAAACCTCCCCCTTTCGGTGGCAATGAGCTGTTAGAATTGGTTCAGCTATTTTGTTAACTTCTCCCATCAAATCCAGTCATGCTGTCATCTAGACCACAATACTAAACCATTTCTCCTGTCAAATTTCAGTAGAGCACTTTATAAACCATCACAACATGGATTAATTTATTTCCTTCAGTCCCCAGCCAGTTTTTTTTTTTTTCTGTAGAGTTCTACAACTCTGATCATACTATCACTTTTCCCCAGACTCTTCCCAGCAGTATTCTTTTTGAGATGTGTGACTAAAAATGAACAGAGCATTCAAGCACAAAATGACAAAATGACTTGTTCTATGTGGTGTTGATTCCTGATACTCTTTTGTCTTTTCCAGACAACATGAAGTACCTTGTACTTTCAGGGAAAGTGCCCACAATTACTTTAAAACCACTTCCTCAGAATATAAAATGAAGATATTCTCAGTAGCAGCCAGTGTAGTCAAGCCATTTTGCAAGAGACAAGTGCACAGACAGTGCTAAAGCCATTTAGAATCCCAATGAGGGCCAATCTTTCACCTTCAGACAGAAGACAAAATCCCGGTAATTTAGAAACAGCCTGACCAGTAAATTTCAAGAGAATTCTAATGCTGGAGAATCACAGAGGTGCTTTGCTTAAAATACTGAGAGTCAAAAAGAGAAAAGATTCAAATTAAGTGAGGAAGATTATTCCTTAAAGCTATTTTCAGAATAGTGAAACCAAAGTGGATATATGTGAGTCAAAAGAATAAGAGAAATTAAAGTTGTGGTAACACATCTGTGTTGGATCAGTTAACCCTAAGTGGTTAATTATCCTCACCTATGCTCTGAATCAAGAGTTAATAGTGAGCTACATACTTTTATTTTTTTTTAGAGATATGCAGAGGTTTAGATCATATATGCTCCTTAATATACAGATGTTAAAGAATACAAGTAGTACAAGACATCTCAAAGTAAAATGAATCCAAATAATCATCAAACAGGAAAGAATTTAATCCATCATAGAGGCAAAGAGTTTTTTAGTTAAGGAGGGAAGTAAGGTAGATGACTCCCAATTTAACACAGATATTTACATCTCCAAGGAGCAGCAGCAGTGTGTGTTTTAAGAGGCATAGCTATCCTGCTTATAAGAAAAGGAAGAAATAACATTAGTTGTGGGTAAAAACACAGCATCTATTCAGACCCTTCTGAGAGATTTCAAAGGGAAGACTAAAGACAAAAACCTCCACTGAAGACTAGATGCTGCTCTGACAAAGGGTTGTCTAGCAAGAAGGTGCTCTATTGAAGTGCAGAATACGTTTTGGTTTGTTTGTTGTTTGGTTTCTTTTTTTTTAAGGAAAAAAAAAGACATCCTAACTGCCACCTTATCAGGAGAAGGCAGCAACTAGAGAAGAGACCTTTGTGATTTAAGCTTAGTGTAAACAGATGACAGAATACAAACAATTTCTTCACCTATATTTTCCATGAATTCATAACAATTCCCTATTTTGTGAATAAACACTTTAATTGATATTTATCTAACTTCTTCTGATGTAAAGCAACATATTGGGGTGCACATTTGCAGCAAAGAGCAACACCCTTGAGAATCCAGGATAACTTGTAATTTCCAATGTCACTTGTTGGCTGCTTATGAACACCTTTTAATTCACTGTTTCCATGACACTGTCAAGAAACTATTTAGATATTTTGCACGGGTTTAATACTCAACATTCTACACATCCTTTATTCACTTCTGCCTTTCAACATAAGGAATTGCCCAAGAACCCCTAGGATGTGAATACACAGAAAGGTGACAAGCTCAATACCAACCTTTTCTTTAGTGCAGTTATAAAGGAGTGATAATGCCATGTTTACAAACATAAGGTAAATTTATTTAATCATCCAAGAAATAGATCTTATACTAACAAAGTCATATGGAAATATGGAATGAATAAGAGAATTGCTCTAAACCGAGGGAACTGCTTTCAAAAGTTACTAGGGTTGTAAAACATTTCATTAAAATTAGAAAATGTACTGCTCTATTTTTACTTTTATATTTTAAAGTGGTTTTATAGATTAAAAACACTCCATTGCTCACTGAAATTTTCTTACTTTTGTCTCAATGTGAAAATAATGCATATAATGTGCATGTACACAGAAAGAAACAGTAAAAAAGCCCGTATAGTACTTGTACATAGTTAGCTGCTAACTTGTACGTAGTTAGTTGCTATTCAGTTTCAGTCCCATTTGATCAATACTTGGATGACAAGCAAAATCCAGGTAGTCTTGATTTAAAAAAAAAAAATACACATTTAACATCAAGAGAACTTTGAAAACCAACTATATGTCGTATTTCTGAAGACAGAGTATGTTTTTCAAATATTTAAGGAGAACACAGCCCATATTGCAGATATCCCTCACTAAAGTCTTTTCCTGCTTGAGCATCATCAATGCCCTGCAAAACCAAACAGGAGAGTAGAAACCTATGGATGAATTAAAGTTGGTGCACAAACATTGCTGCTATATTGCATAGGCCACAATGTACACAGGCACTGAAGACAGCTTGTGCTCTGATTGATGCAACCAGCTACTCTTTATTACCCGACTGTTACAGCATTTACACACTCTTCTCCACAAGTGCTGCAGTGAATCAAAACAACTCCCTGTTCAGGAGGGAATCAAATTTCTTGCACTCCTAGACACAATGTAAGAACTACATTTGGAAAGTGATTGAGAGTATATTTTTCAACAGCATTATTTGTGCCACACTGCAATGGGTACTAGGAGAGCAGGAAGAGAGGCATTGTGTCAGCCAACAGCAATTATACTGCAGTACACAAAGTCTCTCTCCAGCTACATGATAATAGATTGTGCTAAAAGTAGTCCAGCCCTACTTAAACTAAAATTCTCCCTTTTTTCCTTCATGGAATTTCTATGAACAAAAAGAACAACTTCAATATCCTTCCACATTCTCTACTCCTCTTCAGTATTATTTTGCTGCATCACTGTAGTTCCTGTTCAAGTATCCATTTTTTGCTTCTAATCTATACTTAACAGTTTCTAAATTTAAGATAGAAGCTTCTCTTCAGTATTTCTGCAAGGCATATTCAAGTTCATAAATATCACTTAAATGACATTGTAAAAATAAGAAATATTTCCTTTTGGATTTGCTTTACGTATTTGATACAAATAGCCACAAGGTTTAAGGTTGTGAGAGGTTTTTTCATATCTAAAGAGGACACAAAAAAAAGATTTTCTTGAAAACTGTGGAAATGACAGCAACAACTAGCCCAAGCCTAAATTATATCTCACTGTTCATGAGAAACCAAAGTTTTAGACTGAGTACTTCCTTTAACTATTAAAAGGTCTGGGGTTTAATTGCATGTGTACCTAGAAGGAACTATTGCAGAATCAAATTTGCCATTTTTTTTCTCAATTTAAAATGCACCTAACATCAAATTAATACAAGTTTACTATAATTTTTCAATTTCTTCAAGTGGTTCTTGAGAAACAAGGAAATATACAGTCCAAGTGCCAGATGTTTTTCAGCTGCTGTTACTGAACACCCTCTCTCTCAACCTCATCTGGAGTATAGTATATTCACGCTATTTTATCTCTGAAAAGTTAGTATTCTCCAAGGACATTCCTGATGTAGAGCAGCAATTCAAACTCAGTAAGTGAAAGCTTCCTTGTTTCTGAATCGAAAAACATGCCTTTGCAGAATGGCTACATTTATGACTTTTCTTGAAAGAACAATCTGTGATCATCCAAACAGTATTTAAATGTTTTTAAAAAGTTGCAGAACAAAAACCTGAGAAAAATTTAAAGCTGTATAAAGATATACTTTCAGGAAAAAAATGACCAACTATAAAATACCCTGTTTCCTCTCAGATCTGCACAGAATAGCATCTTTGGTAGAACTGGCAGAGAAAGATGATCCACACAACTTGAAGAGGAAAGGCGGCAGCAGACACAGATTTGTGTGCTCTACGACTTTCACAATTCCACTATTCAGAAACATGTTAAAATTACACTTGGGAAAGGAGAAAAATGTATGTCTGACTACCCCAAACCCATCAGAATTATGTGTATAGGCTCTCTTTAACATGTTCATTTTACAGCAGCATAGCATGGGGAATAATTTACTCTACTTTAAGAGGACAAGAAAGGAATTATTATCTCCTACGCTGTCAAACGTGCTGGGAGATTCTGCAATTACACAAAAAGAATTGCCTCTATTAATAGAAAAATATGCCTAATTTCTTAATAACCATTTCCCTTCAAAGCACTGTGTTGTTTATTCACATTTAAAAACAGTTTTACAGTTTGCCAACCTAACAGTATTTTAATATCCATCAGACATATTTTATTATAAAACTACAGGCACATTCACCTATGAAGCATAAGTTTATTAATGATGAACAATGCACATTGGTATCATCATTTTAAATGTATATAATACCAAACAACTAAGCACTGACATTAGGCACTATTGTTTCATACATGATATTAAATCTGTTTCACGTTATCCTGCTCCCACAGCCTCACTGAGACACCCCCAGCCATCAGCACAGAGGAAAAGGACTAGAGGCAGTGCAGGAATCAAAGCTGAGGCTTCTGTAAATCTACGGATTGCAGTAAAGGTCTCGCAGTCCTACGGAGTGGCCTTGCTGGTGGTTAAGAGATCATGCATCCCAGAGACAAAAGTAAACAAAAACCCGCCTTGGTGTAACTTTAAGCTGCCTAAAGTACAGGAAGATGTCAAGTGGGAAGTTAGGACTTGATAATCTAAATTCTAAGACCAAGATACTTGGATAATATCATGATCCTTTTAATACTAGTACTAAGAAAAGATTCAAATGATATGGCTATCACTAGAGGCCATTCTTGTACAGCAATAACCAATCCATAATCACAAACAGTTAAATTCCTTATTTCAGTAGAAATTAAATATGTGCACCTATTGTAATTTTAATGTTAGAATTATTTTTCATATTAATGGAAAGTTACTCTATTTGCAACAGAATAAATAGATGTTATTCCACATGGCAGATACCCCTGGAGAGCAATCCTCCTACCATCCCATCACAATCGTTATTTGTTGAATATGGCTCTCAAACTAATCTTTTGTGATTAAAGTATTCAAGAGGTATTTCATTGAGACGAAGCATTTGGAGATTGATCTTCCCCTTACAACCTACCGTCACCCACTAACCTGTTTGGAACGAGATGCAAAATTTATCAAATGTCCACTAAAACAAACACAGGGTACTCGAAGCCGCCTCAGAACAAAAAAAACCTCAGTTAACTGCACACCAAAGACTGAATTGCAATTTTGAATGACTTTTAAATGAAGAATATGCAGGTCAACCCACTTATTTCAAACTACCTCTTTCAAAAGCAGTCACAGCAAGAAAAAATTGCCTTTTAAACTCAGTAGCTTCAGCATTTTGTGTTGTGATAACTCACAATTGCTAACAATTTTGAATACAAAAATCTTGTCAATTAAAAAAAAAAAGTAGGAACCTAGTTCTTCATGCTACACATTGAATCCCCTTATGCAGTCAAAGCAACAGAAGTGTGACGATGAAACAATTTAGCATCAAATTTACCTGATGACTTTTTGGGTTTAATGACAAAAACAAAAAGAAATAGGCTCAAAGGAAAAGGAAAAAGAATACTTACAAATTTATAACCCTATCCAAGTGGTGTTTTGAGCAAAATTGCTGGCTACTCTTGTCTTGTTTATGCTGACTCTGTCCCAGCTGAACAAACCTGTGAAAAACAGTAGATAGGAGAATAAATCAAAGAAAGTAAAAGAACTATCCACAAAAAGAATCCAGCAAATGAAAGAAAAAGACACCAAAAAATGATTCTAAATCATGATATGTAAATCACTGATGATGATCTACCTCTCCGGTAAACCAAAAGGATTTTTAAAACTTTACAGTGGGTGCATGTGAGAACTCAGCAGCTCCTTTTAGCTTGAAAAAGATTTGCTTATTAATTGGTGTTACTTAGTATGTCATGGGATAGAAACAAGCCTCTGCTCCTACGAAATAGCCATCAGGCTACAGTCAGCTACCTACATCTTTTTCAAAGCAGTCAGATGAATAGCCTATGAGAAAAAATAAACAGAGAGAAATCTGAAACTTGAGAGACTTTCTAAGTCAGTCCTCAGCCAAATTCAATCTAGTTTATTCAGCTGAAACACTGTCAGTCCAGCTCATTTATTTCCAGAACAATAATTATCCAGTATATCAAAGGGTAACTGTCAAATTGGCATCCATTTTCTAGTGGTTAAAATGAAGAACCAAAGTTAGAGGCACTGGTGAATTTAAAAATTTCAGAGGTAATGAGGTATGATCTCCTCTATCCTTCTCAAGTGTACTATCTTCAAATGACTCGGCATGTAGGAAATAGGTAGAAATGGGAATTTCAAAGAACTGAAGAGTGTAGAAGTAGCTATCCCTAAAGAAAAATATCAGAAAAAGACTTTTAAATAAAAAGAAAAAAATGCTTTAGGAGGATTAATTAACTAAGTCAGGATTAATCATCACATATCACCAGATGAGAAGATATCATAGTAAATTAAAACTTCCCTCACAAATTGAAGAGTTTTCAAATAAAACAAGGTTAATCACTGCTATTACACATTAGAAAAGAAAAACAAACACACACAAGCCCATTTCAATGCATGCCTCACTAGGATTCACTTCAATGTACACACAGTGTTTTTCTGAGATGATGTATAGTTCTCTTACACCCTTTTTCTGCATTCTAAGTAGGTGTTTGAAACATTGGTTTATCAAGCTAATGTAACTGATTTGCAGTCCTGGTGTCTTGCATAAGCATTTGCTTTCTTGGCAACAGCACTCTAAGCCTTCAGGAACTAAGAGGGTTTTCAATTTGTATCTAAATTTTCCCAACTGATCTCCAGTACTGAATTCCCATTATTCTGACTAATCTTCAAAGAAAAAGATTGCAGTTCAGGAAATAATCTCCTCCACCAGGGAACTGAATAAGTAACTTCTGTGTTCAGTTCTAGTTCATCTATAACTGAAATTATTCTAGTTCAGTTTTGGTTTGAGTTAAAAAAAAATAAAAGGTTCAAATTAATTTCTGATTTAAGAAAAGATTATTTGAGCCAGTTTCTTTTTGGCTTCAGTGTTATTCTGTGCTACTGAGGAGAGGATTTGAGAAAGCTAGCATAAGTACACATTTTTTAACAATGGCAACACATAGCCAGTGCTCTATGTGGGGTTATGGCAATCCCTGATACAATGGGAGCCAGTGCCTTTTGTTGGAGAAGCCTGGTATTAATTTGCTGATTGCTCTTGAGGAGCTGGCAGTTCATGGCCCCTGCAGGAGTGGCGACCACTGTCTTTTACATGATAGAAGTCCAAGTTACTCTTAAATAAAAGCAGAAGGTTTTGTGTAGTAGGACCTGGGAGGTGATACCTTGATGCTTGCCCACCAGCTCTTACCTCCAACTGCTCACAGTAAGCGATCAGCTCCCAGCTCCCGAGGAGAGCCTGCAGGTGCTGTGCAGCATGCTGCCTCACATTTTAACACTTTACCACAAGGGGCACGAACTGAGTGGGAACTTGCTGGACCACCTAAGGAGCTGTATTTTGTAAGAAACCATGCTGTATCTTACTGATTTCCTGTATGGATGGTATGAATTCACAAAACCATTTACTGAAAACCAGTGGCAGCGTGACACTGTTCAAAACGCAGTGTGTAAGAGCACATTAGTACACACACTACGCTTAGTGCTGTGCATATTTATACACACACACTTAAACCCACACACCTCATATATTCACATGCTGTTATTTCATGAAACTCCAATAATGGCAAGGGCCAAACTAACTTCTCAATCTCCTGAAACTTAGGAGTACAAATATCTGTCACTTAGATATCCGTGCTTCTACAGTGCGAGTTATTCTGACCACTTTTCTCAACTTTTCTCCCTGTAGTCTATACTAGATTTAGTAACGGTCTCAAGGTCTCCCTATAAAACCACAATGCCTTATTTCAGGCTCAAAAGGGCAAGATGTTTCACGAAAAAGCCTGAATATTATTCAGAAAAATAATTTACCTTGAACATCAAAAGTCACAGAACTATTTAAATTTGAGAAAAGGGTAACAGTTAACACATATCTCTACAAATAAGACATCATGTTAAACAAAGACTTAACTTCTGTTGTTACGTATGCATTTTTATAGAAGAGGCTATTTCACTTATGACTGATCTGAATTAGCATAATTCAGCATTTTAAAAATGCAAAAATCACAGACTACATAGCCTAGAACCATGGAACCACTCCTAATATGGAATTTGCATATTAATTTCCAGGACCGTATTAAGTGATGGGTATTTCTATTGAAGCATCTTTCATTCAAGTTTCAAATTTTGCATTCAGAGACATCCGCACAACTTCCCCTGACATCAGAGTTGACACAGACATCTCAAAACAGTTTCATAGTTTGATTGTAAAAATGGAATAGTATATATATCCAAATATCTCTACAATTTATAATTTAAATAAGTTTAATCAAAGGCAGCACTTTGACAGGCTGCATTTAACTAGCTCCAATTATCTTTTACTGATTACCACTGGAAATTTATCTCACCTAGTGTATATTGTGAGATCATCTTCTGAAGGAACATCTGAAAGATTGATTCCATATACATCTTTTGTTGATTGCACTACATTCTGGAACATAAGAAGAAAGATTCAGACTGAAGATACTGCAACAACATCCAAAGAAAAATTTGCTTTCAGGGAAGGAATTCTTTCTAAACACAAAAATAATTTCAAAACTGCAGGCAAAACCAAACAAGTTTCTCATATACACAGTAATCTTAGCTTCTGCATGTTTTTAAAATAATAAAAATCAGTTCTCAAAAATATTACTCAAGACATTTGTTCAACAAGTAAAGGAAAGGATTCTTGAAATATAACATCAGATAAACCAACATATTAGGAGAATATAGGACATTATAATGATGTAGGTATTACATTCTGTTCTGTGTTAAAAATTAATATAGAATAAATCATATTAGTTCAGAACATGCTCCCACATTTGCTTTCACATTTCCTGCTGTAAAGTCTGAAATAATTACAGAGTTCAGGTTGAACAAAACTCTTTTTATTTTATACATTATACATCATGTCAGTCAACTATAAGAAAGGTCCAATGCACATGCAGTACTTCAATAACTATGTCTAATGATTCAGAGTTAAACTGAAGGAGTTTACTGACAAGACCCGTGTGACTGCAAGTAAGTCAACTATAAAAATAGTCTTCTTTTAAAAAGATCTAAAGTCAAAGAAGAACTTCAGAAAGATATGTCCTGACTAGAAGTATAAAAGCATTTTATTATTAATTTTCGTGAGATGTGAATAGAAAGAAACTAGTTGTTTGGGTTTTTTTCTTCCCTGCCCTGTAACGATACAATTTTTCTCTACACTACAGTTGCTGATCTAAAAATTACCAAAATTCAAATTCCTGACCAAACACTCAATCATTCTGGAATAACCATATTTACTCAAGAATGCACCTGAAAATATAAGTTTACAAATGTCAACTCTTTTACACATAAAAATACCCAACACTACTCTTTTTCACCCCAACTTCTAGTATTTTTGAACAATACTATACACAATCTATTTTCACAAATGAGAAAACAGTGAAGTGCAGACTAACACTGGTTAGAGTGGAGTATGTTGTCAGTTTAGCTAACAGAAACATAACATGGAATATTTGTAAGCTTAGGCTCTTAAGTGAATTCTTCATTAAAGTTTTTTTTTAAGTTAAGCTTAACTTGACGGGGAAAAAATAACATTTCTATGCTTTACCAGTTCCAGAAAACAGACACTTATTTAATCAACTAGATACATTACCACCTTTTCCAGTCATAATTATTTCTTATTACATTATTCAGTTTAGCCACTGAGTTTTGAAACCCTCCATTACAAGTCTTCTTTTTAAACTTTTTAACTACATGTGTAGACACAAGAAATAATTGCCATTCCCAGAAAAATAATTCCAAAACCCAAGTTCATTGCTAATGAAGCAATTCAGCATAACTGAACAGGTAATCTTTTTCAGCACTGCAACTTTAATAAGCAATGACACAAATTAACAATGCAAATTATGACTAAAGTTCAATGCATGAAAAGGTGCTAATAAAATGGAAAATATTTCTTCATGCATGTTACTAAAAGAATCAGAATAGCTCACCCAATTGTAAACCATTAAAATTGAATACTATCTTAAATCATGTTTTGTGTTTACGTACATCTTTCATTCAAGCATCTTAAAAATTAAAAAAAAAATATCTTAGGTCTGAGTATTGAAGTGTGTTCAATGCACATATAGAAAAACTGATGGGAGGTAACCTGTGCAATGGTTAAGAATCAAGAATAAAATTCCAGGTTGGATTGTTAAAACATCTAGAAACAATCTGACATGCTGGAAAACAGGTATTCTATTATTCAAAGATAATGGAAAATTTTCAGATAAAACATCTTGCATAAACAGAAATACATTCACTTGCATTGGCACAACAATCCAAATTGTTCAAAATTAATACCAGACAAATTCATAGTTATTTTATTGAAAATGCTTCATTAATGTTAGGAAGAAGACAGTGTTGTATAGAAGGCTGAAAATCCATTATCTGTGAACACCCGACCCTAGTCTAAAGACAGAATGCAATGAAAATTTGAATTGTAGCAGAAAAAAAGGCATTTTTATTCTCTGTTGCCTATTAGGCACTACATTTTATACTGACTAAGGTCATAAATACTGAAGTTTCTTCAAACGTGATAATGTGTACAAGCACAACGATATAACTATTTAAACTAGCTGTGATTTAAAAAACAAAATCAAAAAATTCCCAAATCTCTCAAAACAACATAAGTATTTTGCAAATTTGTACAGTCTCCATTAGCATATCCTTTTGCTAAGACATTTTCAGTGTACCCAAAATGGGTATCTACAAGAGAGAATCCGAAGAAATGTTACGTGAATTCATAAAATAGATATTTCCATAATACTTCATACAAATTAGTATTTTCATCAAATCAGCACCCAAGAGATTCCAACAGAACTGGAATTATGGTAGGAAAAAGAAAGATTAGTAGTCCACAACTGAGAATACACATTCTTTTCATATGACTGTGCATACATGAATTCACTATTATCCTGCCATTATCTTCAACCTTAGTAGCAGTAATAGCATAGGACCAATGTGACAACATTATCATGCACATTTCTGGAGTTAGTTTAATTTCTTTTTTTTATTTTTTTTGAAATGTCAGACCATATAATTATGAAACAGCAATTTTAAAATCTTCACAGAGATCAGGTTGAAATTCAGACAGATTGAACACTAATTTACAGCTATATCCACCTGAGCAAGTGGCATCATTCAAAAGGAATAGATCTGTAATTGAACGAGGTGGTGCTTAGGATCTCAGATCCATACAATATGTCTTTCAGGGGGTTTGTTCCAGATTAGCTCCTATGGACTAAATGTTGATTAGGTAGGCAGATCAGGTACATTCCTGGAGAAACATTTCGCAGTTTAATTTAATCCAAAAAGGAATCCCAATTGCATGCTCCAAGACCACCTCATGATGTGAGCCAGAGCATGGGTAAGAGACAGCAATCCGAAGTGCACTACTGCTCTGAATTAACACATTCACACAGATGTATTTTATGATTTTATGCTTTAGGTAATGGACTACACCTGACCTGATTACTTTTCAAATGCCATATATTTCTAAGAGTAATTTTCATTTTTTTAAAAATGTTATTTTCTGCTGTGTTTCACCATTACATGACGAGAATAATAGCGAAGTTTTATAAGCAGCTGTGCTGATATCAACACAAAGAAATTATACTGGAGACCTTTCTCAATTTCTCAGTGCTTTACTTCTGACTGTTCTAAAACATTTAATGTTTTTTTTTAAGGAAATGTGAATTTTAAGTCCATGATTAGCTTTCTTGCCTGCCACAATAATTTCTTACCTCTGTGATTTTTGTGTTGTCTCCTGTATCAGTCACCTTTACTGGAGTTGAACGTTGAGAAACTGCACCTTCATCTTCTTTGTCTGTCCCAGAATCGTCTTCAGAACTACTCGACACTGCTTCCTCACTTGGGGGTGGAGGAGCACTAGCAGCTGTTTTGCGCTGCAGCACAGTTTCTTCTCTGTTACTTTTGTTCCTTTAATAAAAGGCAGTGTGTATTTATGAAATTAGTGAGATATTAACAAGTATTTTAAATTCCTAATTTTGGTTACAATCTTACTGGGGGAAGTGAGTTCTACCCTGTGGAGCAACTTGTTGTTCATGTTTTGAATCCCTCAATTGATTTACTTTTCTTCAATCTCTTCTTAGTCCAGAGCATTTAAAGAGAGCTCAAAGGATTATATCAGCTTTTCTCTAAAAATTCTTTGATTCTTTACTTAAATCCTTCCCCCAGACTGAATGAATAAAAAGGAATAAAATTCATAAAGACATAACATCTTTGGTTTTGATCTGGGAAAATGTTTTGCTTTCTGATTAACAACACTATCCACTCCACTAGCTTTCTTGATCTTGGGCCCAAAATTCTTAATTATAATGTCACTTTTTTTCCCTTTCTTTTCCACACCTCTCCCCTCATTTTAGTTCTTTAATCAGTAACATTTCTTTATGCAGCATGTATTTCTCACTCTAGCAATTCTAGTCAATCTAAATAAGTGCCTTATTTGTAAGACTTGGTCAAGATACAGCATGTATATTTCAGTACGGCAACACTAGATTTACTTGTACAAGCTCTGAAAGGTATACCTTACTTCACCCATCAGAAATTGCACCACCCTTACGTCCTCTACATCCTTTCCTACTGCCCATAGAAGGGTACACGGTTGCTCTTTCCTCTCAGGCACTGTCACAATCTTTCAGAGACTCTGAAGGAAGAGGGACTGGAAGGCAGGTAATGAACATGTTCATAGACAAATCAGTTCTGGAAACAGGAAAGCAACATTTCCTCCTTGATGAGGTGACCATCCATATGTACACTGACACTGTGTGTGAGGTACTCTAAAGGAAGGCCCTAAAGGAAGACTACAACATTCTAAGAGGCTTTGACAAAAACATGTGGTTTGGTGCAAATGCTATTTTGAGTGAAGCTCTAGTGTTCTCATCAGCAAAGGCACGGAGGTCACCAGTATCACTTGACCTCTGGTGGAGCACACCATGACTGTCACAAAGAGTTTTGCCTTTTGCAGTCAAGCTCATACAGCAATTTATCCCTGTAGTGAATTAGCTAAACTTTATATGCCTTAGGAACACATAAAAACAAGTAGGAGAGTCCTTCCAATGGTTCTTGATCTGTGAGCATACCCCACCCCCAAGAACATTAATATATCAGAAGAATTCTTACAGCTGGAACAAGTGCCTTATTGGGAAAAACCAACACAGATAAGTTTAATTTCTGACTCAGCAGAAACTGACATCTCCTTACAGAAAATTATGAAGACATGCTGCATTCTTTTTAAGGAAAATTAAGGTTAACTTCCCTACTTTTCTAAATGAGGTTAAGGTCTCAAGAAAAGCAGTCCTTTCTGAAAGCTGAAGAATGGAGCAAGTGGCCAAACACTGGCAAGAGTTATATCCTCACCTCATCCCAACATACACTCGGAAGAAGGCCAAGATCTAATTGTCCTAGGACCAGAACACTTACAGATGAGAACAGATCAACAAATCCTCCAGAAATATCACAGTAGATCAAAAGATGATGACAAATGTGCAAGGCAAAGATACCACCTCTACCAAGGGCTAAATATGGGTAAGGTGGAAGATTGAAGACACCTTTTATGCCACTACAGAGCCAATGCAAGGGAAGCCTTATGAGCAATACCCAGGGAGTCCTGGAACATGGCTTGATCCAGCTGGTTCTCTATCTTGTAACAATCCCTAAAAAGCACAGTGGATAGCTTGAAGCAAAGTGCCTGAGAAGAATGTATAATGATCAAGTATTTGATGGAAAATCTGACATTATACCAAAGTGGAAGAATAAAGCTTATCTTCAAAAGTACCCATAAACTCACAAATTTTAGCAGAGGGAAACTGTATAACTGTTGAACGGTCTTTCTGCTTATTCCCAGGGAACATCAGCAGCATGCAATCAGGTTCTACTAGTGATAAGCATAGTCTACCCTCAACATTTATTGAGGGTGAGTCCCTCAGGGTCAAGGTACAACAAATGTTATTTACAAGACAGTCAGATTTTGTAGTTTTAACAGAACAGCAAGTTTTCAGAAGAACTTATGATGTTGTGACACCATAGGTTTAGTCATTACTGAAAAAAGGTTTCCTTAATATGAGGTATCAAAGAGAGAATGCACTGATTCAGGAAAAGTCCCCATAGCCCTTGTGTGATACAGCAAATCAAACACATAAATGGAATAAAGTAACAAAGCAAGTCCAGGATGCAAAAGCAGCTAAGTGAAACATTCATTTGTCCCAATAATTGCTGCTGAATTGTTTTACATAATTTATTCTATAAATACTTTTAATAACTTTCTAAAATCAAAAACTATGCTCAAATTGCCATTTACTGCTGTTTCAGAATATGCTCTATTTATTCAAAATATATTAGCTTTTTTTTTAAAAGACAACAATAGTACACACATTCCTGTAATCTCCAATAGAGAATACAGTTGTCACTAGTATTAAGAGATGATCAAATTTTAACAACCTTTGTATCTTTATCTAGAAAATTTCCTCATGGGTTTCACTTAGAGGAGTACAAGAAAACAAAAGATTAAAGAAGTCTGAGTAAAGAATTCCCAATGTCAAATAAAAATCTCAAATTAGATATGATTTTCAAAGTGTATGATTCTACAGTATAACACCAATGATTGTATTTGCCATTTAACAGAGAATATGCTACTCAGACACACATGTAAGAGTTTATACATTTGCATTACAATTTCACTACTCTTAAATCAGAACAAAACGTAATATTTCAGACTTACCCCAGCACTGATTTTCCAGTTTCATCAGGTTTACGAACAGTAAATGGACTTGGGTCAATCCCCACGTTCTTAGGCATAAAATCTCTGTCAAAATAGAAGGGAAAAACTGTTCATGAGGGAAGTTCCAGAAAATTTAAAAATCTTATGTGTTGAAGAACCACCTCTAATATCTACCTTTGAATTAAAAAAAAATCATTATAAAAAGAAATATCAAGTTCTAACTTCATCATTACAAGTTAAAGTCATGTAACTATAAACCCCCTGGGTATTTAAAAGGCTTTCAGTTGTGTTATTTAGTCACATAAAACAGCTGCAACCATTAACGCTTGCCAAGGAGGCTAGAGCAATGTGCTGCATTCCTGTACTGAAGAAGCTGTAACCCAGCTACATCGTTTTCAAAATGCTGGCAGCACTCACATTGGGTCAAAAAGCTACATGAAACATAGCCAGCTTGGAAGTCTTTCGCTAACGCATGATTTAAGACTGTGCTTAGAATATGCAGCTGATTGCTGCCAATAAGAACAAAAAAACCCCAACTCTCTGACCAGCTGTGAGAACCTGATGAACTGAACAAAACAATTGTAAAAGAAGAGCAGAACAATTAGAAAACAATTGCTTTGAAGGTAGCCTCTGTGATCTGAGTCCACAGAGAAAACCTCATTTCTCAGCCTTCAAGTGCCCAAACATTTGGCACCCCATAATGGAAAATAATTAGAAATGTAAGTGCTATCTTAACAGAATTTTTTTAGAGTAGCATTTCCATTTGAGTATTGTGATTTAATTTCTATGAGTTTGCTAAATTTGAAGCTTAAAAAAACCCCAACCAAACTAAAACAATCAGCCCACAAAACCTATTGTGCTACACAGATTTAACCAAATAAATCAAATGCACATTTAATTCACACCAAATCAACTTCTTGTTAAGCATTTATAGTCACAAGACATCCCAATATACCGTGTAGAATTGGTCATTGCCAAGCAGAAGGTCTCATCAAAACTGCTCAACTCATATGGCCGAAAAAACTCATTGTGGATATCAATTTCCTCTTCATACTTGTGGAATTTCTTCACTGTCAATTTCCGTCTGTTTTCAGCACATGTCACTGGGGAAAAGAAAAAAAAATAATCTTTTTACTAACAATTACTGACTCTGCAAAAATCTAAACAATCGCCTGCTTGCCTAGCCACCCTACCAGGCATTTTTCTACAGCCATATCCCCTCTATAGACAATAAAATATCTTAAGATGCACAGCACACCTTTAATAAATATGCATTATCAACCATTATAATTTGATTTCCTTTCATGACAAAAATTCCTAATAAAACATGCTCCACAGTATCACAGAGAAATAAGACACACTAGCTATACCCCATCATCTGCAACAGGAATGTAACCACCAGCAGACTATAAATATCTGTTAACAGGCAAGGAAAGAGGAAAAAAAGGAACAAAGTGTGTCCTGGCATATTAACATATGGAGGTCAAGTTTTAACCAATTAGGTATCTCTTGCATCCTGCAGTTGAAAAATCATAGCTCATCTGGGGGAGTGAGGGGCAGGAAAAAAAGTATTTAGCAACCGTTAGGGAAACAATATTTTTTTTCAGATTTGGGATCTAAAAGAAAAAGAAAAAATGCCTTTTAAGCATTTGTGATTAAAACTTATTTTTCAAGATACTCTGTAAGGCAAGGAGCAAATATAATTCCTACCTTCATCAAAAGGAAGGGGTAAATGCTTTAGCACACCTGTGGTCCACCAGTAAGTGTAGCTGCACAGGAAAAAACAGACACACAATTGATACAGAAGATTTGATCTTGTATCCAGTCTAAACGTTTGCGCATAACAGTTACCCAATAATATGCTGGCATTTTAGTAAACATTACTTTATCATTCAAGTGTGGAAGAAAGTACAGAATTACCCTTGGATGGAGTATTTAAATTATCCTACTACTTTGCTCTCAGGCCATGAAATTTAAACACATGAAGCTCACTACAGGTATGGAAAGAGGCATGGTTTTGTTCCATTGAATCTTAGTATATATAGAAGGTACTTATGTATTTCTCTTGTTCTGGTCTTTAAAAAAGAAAAAAAAAGCGTCAGCCCCCACCCACCACTTGTTAGTCATATCCTAAAATTTAGGAAAAGGGTATGAAGAAATGAAGGTCAATGATAATAAAATTGGAATATTTTCAAAGCAGATGATTTCTACACATAGAAATACATTTTGATGTGACAGCTGTCCTAAGTCTGTATGTTGGCATAGCTAATAGGAAAAACCAGATCCTGCTGGAAGCTTATTGAGGATTTCTGAAAGGAAAACACAGGAAATCAAGCCACATTCATAAAATAAAGCATGTTTTATCTTTCATTCATGTTTCATATTTTTATTTTCTCTTCTCAAATATACTTCAATTTCTTCTCTAAATTATTCTGGTAGTTTCTTCTATTTCATTACTTGGGATGAAAAGACATTTATCTTCATTGATTTTTATTTCAAATATGTACTGTAAGGGCAGTATTAATGTGATTCCCTCCTACTCATGTCAATGTAGCCACGGGGAGCAGAAACAATGGGTGTATTCCCATGCCCAGAGATAGACTTGACAGTGGGACTTAGCAAATGGTGCAGAACAGGCAGGGCAACACCCTTCAGTTCCAAGAACCATGTATGTCCTGGACAGAAAGGAGTGAGTTATGCCTGACGGTCCTGTCTCTACTTGAAGTACTGTATCAGGCCACCCTAGCAAGCCATTTTGTTCAGTCCCTTCAGAAACTATGCAGACACACCCAGTTGTGCTGCTTACATAAATGATAAGTAACACGGCAACAGAAAGTCTCCTCCATATTCACTGTCCTTTCATGTGAATCACAGATTATATAAAAGTAATATATGAGAGTCATTATGAAATCTCTTTTTTCTGATGGAGAGGCAAATATACAATATAGGAAAAGATACAGACCATCAAAACTACAGATAGTTAAGTTTCAATGACAGGAAACAACATCTTCCTTCTCTTCCTATATTCTTGATTCCACTATGAGTTTTCATTATTTCCTTTGCTCCTGTGCCCAACAAATCCAAAAGAGGGACTACACAGAGAGGCAGGAAGAAGTTATATGAAGAACTTGTCCAATAGTTTCGTAGAAATGAAAAACTACTTGGAAGAGCTTTTTTCACCTCACTACTTATTATGTGGAGGTGTCATTTTGTTCACATGAAAAAACATCTTGGTTGTATATTATAACTGCTCAGAAGAAATTCTGGCCAAAATGAAAGGTAAAGCTAATTAACAAGCAAATGAAGAATACAAAATTTTTTTACTCATTTGAGAACAGCATCTGTGACAAATAAGAGACAGTTGTTTAACAGTGTACAGATGAAAGGGAGGGAGGCTAGGACATTTGTATATTTGTGATATATCAGCTGAATTCATTTGTTACATACAATAATGTTCTGAACCAGTAGGCAATAAAATTAATGGTGCAGGTTTCATGTGTGCCTGAAATAGCACTTGGTTGTATGGCTGTTATGAGCTATCATCAAGAGAAGCCTCAGGAGATAACACAAAAGGACTGAAATTTAGAGAGTCATATCACACGCCAGCTGCGACAATGGGTTAATGGAATAAGCAGCCAACAGGGACTGAACACACTGTTTAAACACTTGCAATTTTCCCCAGACAAAAATCTAAATGCAGATATACAGATCTACCATTGTGATACAGAGCTTTAAGACTCACAGAATGAACAAAGATACAAACAGCAAAACGCCCCAAAAAGATTATTTAGTTAACAAGTCTAGTACTGTCCTTCTTACTAAAATGGAAAAATGTTTTTTAACACACAGTATTTATAATCATTAACAAAATCATTCTGCATTCTGAAACACTAAAATGACTTTAAAATGTTTACACTTTAGCTCTATTATTTCTGTATATTACCATGCCACTATAATGGGATAGAAACAAAGTCTTCAAAATAGGCTAGACATAGCTGAAAGGAAGGTAGAAAATCACGGGCTTCTTGGTATGCACAGCCGCAGACTAAGTGCATTATACACAAAAAATAAACAAATGTTATCCTCATCACCTAATCTCAAATACAACACTGACTTAATAAATCTGGCCACTAAAAATACATCTGTATACTGCTTAATGAGACAGTGGTAACTGTCCTTCAGTAAAACAGTGAAGCATTTCACACTGCAGGCTAGAATTTCATACAAAATACAAAAACTTTTTTTTTTGGTACAACAGGAAAATAACATACTAGGCAAATCCTTCAAAACACCAATATCCAACATTTTTTGTAATCTCTTGAAGGTTATTTTTTTTCAAAGCTTTTGTAACAGCTTAAAAAACAGTAAGTAAGTTTTTGCAGGCTGACCAAATTATTTGGTTAACAGCATGCATTTTTAAAATTTATTAGAGCAATATCAAACAAAAAACAGAACAGCAAAATACCTTCGCCTGGTCTGTGACAGACTGAGGGTGTTCTTGTGATGCAAATAAAAATCAGTGGGAAGTTCCCAGAGATGAGGTTTTCCTTCTGTAGGCTTGAATACTCCCAGAAAAAGATTGATAGAATCTTGCCTGTCTGCATCTGTTAGACAAGAGGTACACTTAACGTCAGGAACACTGCAGAGCTCAAGTTCATTCAGACATTTGCTTGTTTGGTGCATTTGCTCCTCACAGACAGAGTGTGTACATCCCATGACTTCTACAGGGACCTCTGGGCTTCAACCACCGTAACGAAACTTCATTTAGACCTGACCTTCTGCCACGCTGCAGTGTTATGTGGGACTGGGACCAGCATTGCCTCTTTCCTTGGCTTCTCTCACCGACTAGCTGAGGCAGAAGCTCTGCTTAGAGGCTTTGCAGAAGTAAGACCTCACGCTGCAGCTCCATCTCCCATCTCTGCATATACGTGTATGCATGAAGCATGTGCAAGTATTTACACTTGTTTCAGGGAATTTGACATATCATGATGAATTTACTGCAGTCTAAATAAGAAGAATTATTTAATAAAATTAAACAGTATCCACAGAATACACAAGTTTCCCACATCACACACAAATTCTGAATTCTTTCAGTTTTTCTAGTCAGCAAAATGATTAAACTTCACAAATACCTTTTAATAATTTGGACCTTTTTTCCTGTTGGTTTAAATCATCAATTTCTCTTGCCGTATTCTAAGCTTCACCAAACTAAATAAGGCAAGTGCTAAAATCCAGCGGTTACGTACCACTGTAGATGAAGCATGACAAAATGCGTTGTTGTTCACTTGCATCTTTAAAATCTCTCTTGCTACCCAGCCGCAGATAAGTTGAGTTACAACAGATAAGAAGAAAACCTAGAGTCAGACAAGGGCTTGGGGATGAACAGTGATAAAGGCAGCTTTGCAAGCAGAGTTTCAGAGGCAGAGGAAGGCTTATAGGCAAAGGATCTTCAGATATGGAGGAATACGTGAAGAACTGAGCTCTATTTGTGCCTTGAGGAATTAGCACATGGAAAGCTCTCGTCTCCACTCTTGTTTGCAGTTCAGTAATCATCAGACAAAGAATAAGGTCACACTAGTTCAGATAGTGTTACTCCTTCAGTTCTCTCCACATTTCAAAAAGGGTATTAGGAGAGTTGAGTGTCCCTTTAGAAACACACTGCATCAAAAAGACAAACTAGTCTCGGTACACCAGAAAGCAGGTAAAAAAATAGGCACAATCCACAAAGTGGTGGTACGACAGCATGGACAAAGTTGTTTCCTCGCTACCACCAAAGTTTCAGTCAGCACTTCCTTCCCCCCAGAACTCCACTGTCTCTTCCTCCTGTGCAACCTGTACTACTTTTTTACAGGAAATTAAGACATACAAGCAGCTGACAAATGAAGCGCTATGTAGAAATTTGGTGACAATACGATTACAGAAAATCACAATATTTTTGTACTGTGTGTGTATGAGGAGGTCAATATGTGGAAGTGGGATCTTCAGTATAAACAATCACATGGTGCAGTAGGGCACGAGGAAAAGTGAAAGAAAGGGGGAACCTCTCGATGTTACTTGGTTCCCCTTTCCTACTTAGAGAACCTTTCATCTGGAATCTGGTGTTTTTCTTCCTTTTCTCTCCACTCATATTCCCTCCAGATACTTCTGCCGTCCCTTCAGAGCACTCTTCCAAAAATACACTTGTTTTACCTTCTTTCTTGCTCCTCACCTTCTCCATTTTCTTAAGAGACTCAACTAAAAAACACTAACTCTTCTCCACAGTAATACTCAAAGCATGTGTAGGTCCTCATGGTTTGCAGGACATATTTGCAGGCAAAAT
Source organism: Pterocles gutturalis (assembly GCF_000699245.1). NCBI lineage: Eukaryota > Metazoa > Chordata > Aves > Pterocliformes > Pteroclidae > Pterocles > Pterocles gutturalis. The sequence continues at coordinate 27,271 of NW_010121226.1, forward strand.
AGTGTCACAGTTTAACCAAGACATAAGGAGAATCATAGAATCATAGCATCATTAAGGTTGGAAAAGACCTCAAGGATCATCAAGTCCAACCCAACACCACCTAACTCACTAAACCATGTCCCTAAGCACCATAGCTTAGAGAATAAGGAAGGCCAAGGAGAATAAGGAAGGCTTAAGAGAATAAGGAAGGTCAGGAACAGTGCAAGAAAGGTATGCAATACTCAGAAAAATATCTGAAAACAAACAAGCGGAAAAAGCCTTGTTGAGGACACTATCAATTAAAACGAAAGGAAAAGTCAAAAGCAATGACATGCATTCTTTCTTCCTGATAAGCTATTCCATTAGTGGTTTAAAGAAAGCGCTCAACAAACCCCAAGAAAGCTCTGTACTTTAAGCACAGAAACTGGAGGAACCCTAAAGACAAAATTAATTAACAGGAGCAAATAGGTTAAAATTGGTGGTAATTTCTGAAAGCTAAAGGCAGAGATGAGCCTCCTTTGTTCATCTACCATTGTTTCACCTGCCAGGAACAGAAGGTATACTAAGATTGTTAACTACATAATTGCAAAACAATTAGTGTAAAACAAGATAATTCAGTTAACAAACTATGTCACTACTTATATAACAGATGCTAAAATGAAATAAAACTAAATAAATTTGTTCCATGAAAAACAGCTTAAATTTAAACCCAACTGAATTAACCAATTCATTGTCTGAAATGGTCTATAACAGCAGTTCATCAAAGCACTCTTACCTTTCTTCCATATAAAGAAAATGACTCTGATGCTAAATGTTACATTGCAAAAGGACTCAAACTCTCTTTCGCATTTATTGTTTTAGTTGTGCAGTTGCATTTTAAACTTAACAGAAATACAGGACGTTTCCCAGAAAACGTCCTTCTACCGTTTTTCTTCTCAACTCATAATTTAAAGCTAAGTAAAAAAACATAACATTAAATATTCTTTGTGGATAAGTCTTCAAGCAGGCAGAAATATATATATATGCACACATATATGTGCAAGTGAATGGGGAAGGAGACAGCTAACTTGAAATGTGACAATCCTCCCCCTGTCTTACTTTAACAGTTGAACAATTTTATGACTTAATTTTGAACAAAAATAATGACACCTTTTGTCTTTCTTTGAAACACTGGTCAGAGAAAACAGGATATTGACCTTTTCAGGTCAATTTCCTTATCTAGATAGAAAATCTCACTTTTCAAAAATAAATAAAAATGAGTCAATGCACTGTTGAGCACCGACAAAAGAGCAAACAGGTTTTCTCCTATCATTGTTAGTACCAAATGTAATAATTATGTACAAGCAAGTAGAAAGACTGCACTGATTTTTCAAAAGATACTGCAATGTACGTGTATACTAGCACATTTTTAAGACCATTTCAGAAAACAGGAACTGAAGGGACCATTTAATTGAATTAGCCTAAAATAATCTCCTGCTCTCAATCTCAGTTTGCAACTGCACTACATGATAAATTACTAAATCATGAGAGATTCAACACAATTGGGACTACAACATCCCACGACTAAAAGGCTATAGTAATTAAGTTTACTTTCACACAACACTAAAAGGTAGTTTACTATGTCCAGTCCTGTTTGTGAATAAATAGATTATTCCAGATTCCATGAGCTTATTATGCATGTTGCAACTCCAGCACTGAAGTCTGCAATGTCACATTACTTTCTAAAAGCCTAAAATAATATTACTTGGAATACTATTTCCTGATTTTCCTGAAAAATCACAAATGAAATAAAAATGTTAGAATTCAACTAATCAGAATGCCTGCCAGAAAGGGTGTTGAAGGAGCATCTAGTTCTTAGCTGGATAATGTTATTATTTCAGGTGCAACTAATATGCTTATAACCAGGGTACTTCAAACAGCTGAATTCCCAAACTACACTGCACCCTCTACTTTTTTCAAATGTTAAACCTGTAAGATTTTTTTCAAGTTACCATCAAATTAATTGTCCCATGTTTTTAGGAGGAAACCTTGCTTTTCTTCTAAGCTTCAGTCACTAACCTGATCCAGAGAACATTTTTTTAAATTCTTCACTCTTTTATTATATCGGCAACATATTACACATTTATAGGTACAGAAAATCAATAGAAAAGCTAAGCCACATAATACAAACTAGGGTGAAACTGCATTCAAAGTTACCTTTCTTACAAGTCCAAGCCATATCTACTGGATCAGTATCTCCAGGCAAATCACTTAATTGATACGTCTTACTTTTTCCTCATCCGTACAACTTAATTAGTAGTGATTATCCTAAAAGCTTTGAGGCCAACAGACAAAACCATTTTCTTAAAAGTTTAAATTATTTTCAGACTCGTGTATTTTTATGATAGACAAACAGAGCAAATGTAGCTAAATAATTTACTTAGGAGGCACTGTTAGCAGGCCACTTGTAATCTTGTTCTGAGTCTGACTTGAAGCAAACAAACATGAGCTGGCAATGTGTGTTTGCACCCCAGAAAGACAACCATATCCTGGGCTGCATCAAAATGAAGCATGACCAGCAGGTCAAGCGAGTTGATTCTGCCCCTCTACTCTGCTCTTGTGAGACCCCACCTGGAGTGCTGCGTCCAGCTCTGGGGCCTCCAACATAAGGAGGACACGGACTTGGAGCGGGTTCAGAGGAGAGCCACAAAGATGGTCAGAGGGCTGGAGCACCTCCCATACGAGGACAGGCTGAGAGTTGGAGTTGTTCAGCCTATAAAAGAGAAGACTCCGAGGAGACCTTATAGCAGCCTTCCAGTACCTGAAGGGGGCTTATTAGAAAGATGGGGAGGCACTCTTTATCAGGGAGTGTAGTGATAGGATCATCTAGTTCCAACCCCCCTGCCATGGGCAGGGACACCCTCCACTAGCCCAGGTTGCTCAAAGCCTCATCCAGCTAGCCCAGGTTGCCCAAACCCTCATCCAGCCTGGCCTTGAACAGGATGGGGCATCCACAGCTTCTCTGGGAAACCTGTTCCAGTGCCTCACCACCCCCACAGTAGGGGATTTCATCTTTATATCCAGTCTAAATCTGCCCTCTTCCAGTTTAAATCCATTACCCCTCATCCTGTTGCTACATGCCCTTGTAAAAAGTCCCTCCCCATCTCTCCTCTAGGCCCCCTTAAAGTACTGAAAGTACTTAAAGTACTGAAAGGCCGCTATAAGGACCCCTGGAGCCTTCTCTTCTCTGGGCTGAACAACTCCAACTCTCTCAGCCTGTCCTCACAGGGGAGGTGTTCCAGCCCTCCGATCATCTTTGTGGCCCTCCTCTGGACCTGCTCCAATGCCTCAATGTCCTTCTCGTGTTTGGTGCCCAGAGCTGGATGCAGCACTCCAGGTGGGGTCTCACAAGAGCAGAGTAGAGGGGGAGAATCACTTCACTCGACCTGCTGGTCACGCTTCTCTTGATGCAGCCCAGGATGTGCTTGGCCTTCTGGACCGCGAGCGCACACTGCCAGCTCATGTTCAGT